>NC_092191.1:305000-542500 GCF_043641665.1 Enoplosus armatus | reverse complement strand
CAAGTGACTGATGGATGAGCGTCCACCTCCTGAGGACACAGCAGAAGTCCGATATAGCAGCAATGACTTCTGGGTAATTTCAACATCACTTGTGAAAAATAGAAGATATACAGTGAGATATGCTGAGAGCCCACTGAGGACCGACTCTCTCAGGTCAGCTCAAAGACAACATTAGTGTCTGTGGCAGAATATTTGCACTCAGCTGCGTGCATTAGTGCCTTTTACCAGCGACCTCTGACCTTGTCCGCATGCAGAAGTGGATGATTAAAGGGCTTGACAGAAACTGTATCATAGAAGCTTTACTATAAAACTCTTAGGCAGAGACGCTAAGAAGCAATTTTCAAACAAAACAAACAAATGCGGAGAGAGACTCGGCTTTAGGTCAGGAAGCTAAACACCGGCACTTAGCACCCCGTCGCCCCCCAGCTAACCACTCAGAGATCTGCATTAACAATAAGTCGCCTCCATTCAGGACGGTCGGAGGGTAATCTCAGTGAGGGATAAGCATCCCGGCCAAGAACGGCAAAATATCTGATAATAAGGCTTCTGGAAGCCGGTTAGACTCCTGAAAGGACGGCGAGGAATCGTCCATTAGCGGCTCGCTGACGAGCGGGATGAGAAGTTAACTCAGCGATCATTAAAAGACATTTATGGGCGAGCGGAGTAACGAGCTGATCCCACTCAGAGGGAAGGAGAAAACATTTAGGCCTCAGAAATAAACGGGGGGGGGGGGATAATCGGCCTCCCCCTTCAAGATTAAGTGGGACATTATCCCACATGGCCATAATTGCTTGTATGAACTACTTTAAAAGGATTGGATTATATGTGGACGAGCTGCGTGTCCATACAGAGCGAGCATTTAAAACACAGAACCTACATGTGATTCCTTTATTTTCATATATATATATATATATATATATATATATATATATACACACACACACACACACACACACACACACACACACAGAGGTATTAGTGCAGCAGGGCTCATTGTGTGTGGCGGCAGAGAAGAAGAAAGTTCACAGCAGGGACAGCTGGATAATGGCCCTCAAACATCTGGCAGCGGTTCACATCTGGACCCAGGAGGGAAGAATCAATAATCAATAAGTTCCTCTGAGGAACCTCCAGTCAGAAACCATTAAAGGTTCTTTAATGGAAAAGACCCTGAGAGAACCGCATGCAGCAGCTTCAATAAAGACATTTGAAATGTATTTCTGTATTCTGTCTGCAATCAATAATAAACAATACGGCAAGAAACTATAAAAAGGGAATTATTGAGGACAAAACAATCAATAAGACAACTGATTACATGTTCTCAGCTCCTCACTGCACCTTTTCATCCAGGTGGACGGAAACACACCGAATGACTTCTTCTACATTGGTCCTCACAGTCTGTCTGTTAAACATGCTAATTAATAAATCACATTGACCTTCTGTCATTCAAAACAACCTTTGGATACCATCAATTAATAATTGATATTTCACTCTTTTTCAACCCGTTTTAAAGGCTCAGATTTGACAGCGTGTCTTTTATCCAAAGCTGCAGGTCTCTAAGACTACAGAAGTGTTTTTCTCCTGTTATGATAAAAGGCCTTAACGGAGCAGTTAGTGTTTGGGAACCACAAAGGTTCCTCTGGGTTCCTTCTCGGCTCCCTGTGATTGTGAAAGAGGACAGACCACAGTCCACCGCTCACATAGAACTCATATATGTATTTAAATGCTGATGTTTGACTCCACCTCTGCTTTGTTAATTCTACATGAGGAGGCCTGTCTCCTGTTTCATCTCATTTCTAATCCTCTGTACTGTTTAATCCTCCATATTGGTGGTGTTCGTTGGGGAAATCAGAGCAGGACCTCTGAGGTTTGTCAGTGCAGGAGGAGAAACATCTGAGCCGATTCACAGATTAAACTAATGACGAGGAGACGTGGAGACGCACAAATACTCTCTAATCTAATAAACGTATAAAGACAGGAGGATCGTGTCCACTATGAGACTTCAGGGCTGTTACAGGACTTACTGGATTTATATGACTCATATGTATATGTAGAACACACCTCATTAATTAATTAATAAAGTTTTTCATTTCTAATGATTCTGTTTTGTTTCAGTTGACGGTGTGAAGAAGATGTGACAGAGTCTCTAGGTTTCAGATAAACCAGGAGCCGAAAGTGAACCAGAACAGATAGACCAGGAGCCGAGAGTGAACCAGGACAGATAGAGCAGGGGCCGAGAGTGAACCAGGACAGATAGACCAGGGGCAGAGAGAGAACCAGGACAGATAGACCAGGAGCCGAGAGTGAACCAGGACAGATGAACCAGGACCTGAGAGTGAACCAGGACAGATAGACCAGGAGCCGAGAGTGAACCAGGACAGATGAACCAGGACAGATAGACCAGGAGCCGAGAGTGGACCAGGACAGATGAACCAGGAGCTGAGAGTATGAAGACTCAGCTGATGGGTCAGCTCATGCTCTGCTTCGAGGACATCGTACCTTCATCAGTGCCGTCCATGATGGACACGCCGTCGTCTCTGGACAGAAACGGAGACTCCAGAAACAGCGCCCTCACCTGGACACAAAGGACAGCACACAGTGATCAGCGTGTTAAAGAACTCACCTGAACATCTCCGTCGTCCCTCCTGACACCCCCCCCCCCCATCATGATGATTATTTATTGTAGTTTCTAGTTGAAACGGTCTCCATGCCCGTGCCCCCCCCCCCCCCCCGTGTGCTCAGCTGTGTTTGGCTGCATCAGGAACAGTTTGATAATAAGAGCAAAGCTGCAGATTAAATCACATTTTGGCTGACTGCTGTAGTCCTGTTATTACTGATTACTTAAAAGCTTTAATAGACTTTCTTTTTTAGCCATGATAATGATGATGATGAAGAGGACGAAGAGGAGGAGGAGGAGGTGATATTAGCTAAAGAAACTCACTTGCGTAGTGCAGAGCAGCTGAATGTGATCCAGCAGAACACGAGGGGGTTATTGATTCTTAAACACTGCTGTTGATGCGTTGGAGCACCTGATTTCTAAAAGCTGCAGGCAGAGCTCCCTTTATAAAGCACAGTCCACCTGGAGACGGGCCTCATGCCCCGCCCTCTGCACCCCCACCTTCCACCAGAAATTGTCACCACATGAATACTGAGGCGTGTCCATGAGCTGCTGGTGACTCGGCGCTCCCAGTTATCGTCCCGTCTGGTTTCTTCGTATAGATCACAGGTTCAATGAGGAAAGTGGCGTCCAATCCAGACCAGTTTAGGAGAGACGTTTGAGTTCTTAATGTACATGTGAATTTATTTACTGTTACTTTATATTATACTGATTATTATTATTTTTTTCCAATTTTGATTACATTTTCAAGAATTGATTTGTTTATTCATTTGTATTTCTTTTTTATTTGAGTAACTGTATTTTCTTTTTATCTATTATTATTTGGCTTTCTTTGATATTTAATAACATTTTCTGAATTTCATTTTGTATTGGATTTTTTGACTCTCCTGATGAGGAAACGTTTCTCATGGACACAATAAAGTAATATGTCAACATGTTATTTTTAATAGAATTTGCAGGTCAGGTTCAGGTTTCAGGTTTTCAGCAGGTCTGTTCCAGATCTGAAGACCTCTGCTGACAATAGACTGTAAATGAACTGGGTGTGTGTGTGTCTCACCCTGTCCAGCAGGTGTTTGGCCTTCTCTCCAGGCAGCAGGCGGAGGCCGGCTGTGGCCTTCAGGACCACAGGGCTGATGGTCCAGAGGGAGGGGGGGACGCTGGACTTTGCCACCTCCAGAAGCTCCAGGATTCCTGCTGTACACTGGACACAGACACTTCATCTGCTCAGTGTGAAATTTGACTTTTGTGTGAAAATGGAGGAAATCAAAAATGTTGTTGCTAATCTGACAGATGCTAACATGCTAACAGCAACATATCGGCCTGTTTGAACCAACATGAGGACAGAAAACATTAAAGCCACCAGGAGAGAAGACCCTGTAACAGCTCATCAGATGTGCTGTGGTGATGTCAGCTGCAGGTCGGTGCTGCTGTTCTCTTCACAGCCCAGTTTCCTTTTGTCTATATTTGTTCACATTTAGTCTCCATCACAGCAGCCGAATCAGCTGTTAGCAGCTCCTGTCTGCAGCGTCCTCATGGACGGACAGACAACTATCAGTGATCACTGAGACACTGAAGGAAACTTAAAAACAGGAGGATTCTCAGGCAGGTTCTGCAGCGTCTTTCCTCTCTGATGTCTGAGCTGATTTCTGGAGGTTTATTCTGATGGACGTCAGAGATGATGATCTTCTCTGGAAGTGGACGTCACTCTGAATGATTTGTCATGTGTCTCATGTCTATGAGTTCAGATCTGAGTTACGACTCTGAGAAGGAGAGCGATTTCTGATTTAAATTCACCTCCTGCAGTATCTTCAGCTCAAACACGTTCAGTTGACAGAAGAGTAAGAAAGCCAGAGAATGTTTACACCTGAGAAGTTGGAGCCAATCAACTTTTGCTATTTTTGCCTGAACAATGACCTAAACGATAAATCATCAAAATTGTTGGCAATTAATTTTCTGGTGATCAACTAATTGATTATTCGACTAATCGATTATGCGACTAATCATTTCAGCTCTGCTGCATTCTTATGATATTCTTAAATCAAAGAGCGTCTATCTGACTTTGTTCAGAAATGGACTGAGGGGCGTTCACCAGCGGGCAGTCAGTCTTGTGTTGTGCTGATAAATAATCAGGAGGATTAAGTGCAGAAGTATCACCGAGTAGTAAAACCAGCAGCTGTACCTTCTCTGGATCATCAGCGTACGCAGACAGTCCAGGTTTGATGGCCCTGAACGTCTCATGGGCCAGTTTAGTAGCTTCTGCAGGAAAAAGGCAAACACATAAAACACATCTACAATCTTTAGCTTGAACAAATCTAAATCTTGAGCCCACTCGTCTGAAATGATAAAAGAAAGGCAATGATGACTCAGCGCTTTACAACCACATTTAATTTAATTTTGCTCTCTCTCTCTCACTGACTGATCCTGGACCTGTGCCTACATTTGAGCTGTCATTAAGCTCTTAATGACAATCCCAGTCTGTATAACTAACAGGTGCTTCCATTAGTCCGGTTAGCTCTGATGCTAACAAAGGAGCCAAAACAGCACTCAGCCTGTGTGATTTAGCTTAGCGGTTAAATGCGATAACGAAGGCATTTGGCCGAGCTCTGCAGGAAACTTTCTCTAAGCCTAATAAACCAAAAACCCCTAAAACGCACTAATGAGTTTGTGTCCTTTTTAACTCTGGCAGCAGCTCCACAGCAGAGCAGGACTTACGGGCTGAAAGCTCCTCTTGTCTGCTGGGATTCACGTCTGGTAATTAATGTTTGGGGCCAACATGTGTGGATTTTAAATACACTAAAAGCAATTCAGTGAGGTCTGCTTTATAAACCTTTACAGTTTAATCTGAAAGGATCCATATGAATCCATTTAGCATCGACGATAGAGGTTTAACCTCCAAATATCCTGTTTCATATCTGGAATAAATATCTGTCTGTGTTCCAAAAATCTGATCCAGCCTTCAGTATCTGAAGTATGACTTCTGTTGATGTGTCCCACAGAAAAGAAGTCAATCAGGGGGGAGAAACCTCAAAGCTACAGTGCCATGATATCTTTTATACAAACGTGTTCAGTGTTTAGAAATGAAGCATGTGTCCGTAAACCAGTAAAATTACTGTTTAGAGGTAAATCTGCACAACTGTCTTTTTTTAAATCACACACCACCTTTGATAGACATCTGTCACATCTGGCTAACAGCAAACACAGTGAGAAACAGCAGCTAGTAGTGGTGCTAACGCTAACACAGGCTACACAGGTAGCGTTACAGGTAGAGAGAAATGAACTGTGAGTGTCCCGAAACATCAACCGGCAGCACGAGTTAAAGCACAGAAGCCTCCGTCACACAAGTGACATTAGCATTAAAAAAGTAGCATTAGCATGAAATCACTGCTGCACTCATCCAGGTTATTATATTAGAAACATTAGCACGTATAAATACCAGACACTCCATATCTGCCATGTATTTGGCAAAATTACATATTATATAATGACTGCAGAGTAAACAGTGAACTGTGACAATACAGGATTCCATCAGTATTATTGATCAGCCACACAGGACCATGAACAGACTCTGAACATCTCTGAACAATTCTAAGTGTAATAACATTTCCATCCAAAGCGATCAGTCTTCATAAACACACAGTGTGAGCTGTCTGACCTTAAAATTGGTGTTTATTTCTATTTTCTGCACTCAGAGCCAACAGGCCAATATTCACCTACATGCAGACTGATATTAAATTGGCAGATATTTGAATGGAGTTTGGCATGGAATCATATTAGTTGCTCTGTTCACTGCAACAGGAATTTAACATCTCCCATCTGTGCTCTTTTGTACCTTTGTTCTCTATCTGGAACTTGAAGATATGGATTCTGGTTCCAGTGCTCCCAGCATCGAACATGATGCCATACTGGAAGCTCCGTCCAGCAGCAGCAGAGGCGGCAGGAGGCTTTGTGGCGGCGTAGTGACGTTTCACAAACATCAGGTAGGCGAGCAGGCAGCTCACGAAGAGGAAAACTCCGGCCAGCTTTGGTCTCTTCATCACGGCTCATTCTGTGTGAAGCTACAAGAGCTGCATCCTGAGAATCTGATGGAAGAATCAAAGAAAATACTTCTTTATTTACAAGAAAAAACACACCCAGGGGTACACTGTGAACTGGCTGCAGCCTTCAGTCAGATCTCCTCAGCTGGTGAATCCTGTAAATATCACTGTGGCAGTTAAACATGGCTGTCATTGTAAAACATGATGTGACACGTTTTACAATGAGTTACATCTACTGGTTCATTTCCATTCAACCCACGCTGTTGCGTTTAATTATATTTAAGACTACTGAAGACATTTTTGAATGCAAAGCAGACTAGCAATTAACAACAATTATTGAATAATAAGGAATGAACTGCTGATGATTCATGACAACATTTCACATCATTTAAGGCCTTTGGCTTGCTGAAAATACATCCCGAGAAACAAAAAGACCCATGAAAATATGAACAGTATAGCGTTTTGTATGTCATTTTATGCTGTTTTCACCAGTGGCTTTTACAGAAGAGTAAAAAAATATTTGCAGTATGTGTATGCAAATATACTGCAATATATACTGCATATGTTTGCCTATATGCAAGCTGACATTAAATTGACAGATATCTGAATAGAGATTGGTTTGGATTCATGTTAATCATGTTGTTAGTTGATTAATATAGTCACATAATGTGTTTCAATTAGGATTTAGTGTTTTAAAAGATGGCATAATTTGGTCGTTTAGCTGCAAAAAAAAACAGAAACTGGTCAGCACCAGCATAATTTTTGTCATTAAAATAATTTTTCTGAAAAAGTATTTTAAGTAATAAAAATGGATTACTACCTGGTGTTTAGGCTTTAATGGCATTTTTACCATTGGCACCTACTAATTTGTGTTAAGTTTTGTATCTATAAGCAAACCAACATTAAATTGATAGATATTAGACTGGAGTTTGGTGTGGAATACACTAGTTGCTCAGTTTAGTGAGTAGCTGCAGCTCCAGCAAGACATTAACACACACACACACACACACACACACACACACACATCTATTGCTATCATGAACGAAGGGACAACATTATACTGGCTGTTTGTTCAAAGAACGTTTTTTCTTCGTACAGCAGATTTCCATTTGCTAACTGTTCGCTAGCTGACACCTTAAAATCAGGCAGCAGGTTAGCCGGTTAGCATGAAGGTGATAAAGTAGCAGCAGCCTAACAGCGTGCCGCTGAAACAGCAGCTTCTGTTACAGAACAAACCGGAAAACGTGTGTTTACGTACCGAGCGGAAACCGTCAGCAGCTGCTCCGTTAAATGAACACTTTATTCACTTTTTTTCTTCATTCTTCTGTCCACTGCTGAACTCTACCGACAACAACACGGCGCTGTCTGATGACGTCAGACTGACCCGAGCTGGTAACGTGGCCGAAAACAGAGCACAATAAAACATTTATTTCACGAAGAAAAAACAGAAGAACTGTTGCTAACTGCGTTTCATTCAATTCATTTTCTGTTGTTGTCAGTTCATTCTGACCGCCCACAGTCACAACAACTGTGTGACACCTGAATGGTAGCACCACCTTTTTATTTCAGCCTGTTGTTTCATCTAAATGTGTTGTAATCCATTAATTACTAATTGGAAATCATCATCTGTTTTATTATTATCTAGAAACAGAAAAATGTGTTAATTGTGGAGAATTATCATTTTTAAGCAGGTCGTCCTCTTTTTGTTCCGTCTTTAATAATAATAATAAAACTTGGAGAACAGTGTGCTTCACAAAACATGTAAAAAGACAGGTGGAAGCCTGAACATGTTTTTTATGGAGTTCCCAAATCCTCAAAAATAATATTTTGTGAAGATTTTAAGTTTTTTTAAATGTCTTTCTGATAATGAAATATCAGTTTATTAGGTTGAGTGTCAATAAATGTCCTGGTCTCCTTCCTGCTCTTCAGAGGAGGAACCCTGTATGTGTTACAGTGATGACCCTCTGACCTTTCCTCTAGCGCCACCCTCAGGACAAACTTCACAGGTTTAGCTCCACAGTCTGTCTGTAATGAGCAGTGCAGCCTGCAGGGGGCGCTGGCAGGACTGCAGACTCATCAATAAAAGTAAGAATAATCATTTCCCTCCTCTCTCTGAGTGTCTGTCAGCAGCAGCTGGTGGTCGCCGCCATTCATTACCTCATTAACCTGCAGCAGCCAATCAGATGCTGCGGTGTGTGATGAGGGTCTGTGGGGAATCTGGTGGGAGGATGCTGCTTCATTCACTGCAGAGAGAGACCATATGGTTAGAGTGTGTGTGTGTGTGTGTGTGTGTGGAGGCCTTTCTCTGTTATCATTGATCAACAGGGTGGAAGAAGAACAAACTGTTGCACACTAACACTCCCTCAGTGTCTTCAACTGAAGTAATACCACAGTGTACAAATACTCTGTAACAAGTAAAAGTTAAAAAAAAAAAAAAAGCATTAGCATCAAAATGTACTTACAGTATCAAAAGTAAAATAATATATTATATTATTGGATTAATTTAATTATTGATGCATTCATGTGTTCATCACCTTAATGTTGCTGGAGTTCATTTTAATCACTTTATATTCTGCTGGTAGTTTGTGAATTTATCCCTGTCAATAAATCTTTAAATAATAAATTTATCAATAAAGTTTTATCCTAACCTACAATAATACATCGTACTGTATTTGTTGATTACCTCCTCCTCCTCCTCCTGACAGCAAACATGTTATGTAGTTGACTAAATGACTTTGAGGTGGTTGAAAGAAAGAATAAAGAAAAGACTTTCACCCCCTGAGTTACTATAACTCTGTAGATTGTGAACACCTCCAGGTCCAAGTTTACAGGACGGCCCGATGAGGTGCAGCTGTATATATATATATATATATATATATATATATATATATATATATATATATATATATGTATATGTATCAGTGTAATACGCAAGTTAAAGGCTAGTTCAGGTAAAAGAAGACCAACATAACATTTTGGTCTGACAATAAAGTTTTAGATGTTCGAGAAGCTGCAGGCGAACAAACACACACTTCACTACACCCCCACCATCTCTGTGGGTTGTACCTCCACCCTCCTCCTCCTCCTCCTCCTCTTCTTGCTGAGCCTTCATCATCACTGTGCTCCATATATGTGATTTAATCTATAAGCCTCTAATAGCTTTTTATCAGTTAATGGGTCGCGGGACGTTAATGGTTCTGTAATCTTTCTGCTGCCTTTTTATTTTCATCACGTTGATGGTGGACAGAACAAAGCAGAGCTGAGTGGGTCCTAATCGTCCCGCAGATTTACATACAAATGACATTTAGAGACAATTACGTCAGTTTGAGACACTAATCCAACTAAGTTGTTAATCGACACAAAGACATAAATCTGAAGAATATACAGAACTCCAAACACATGTAAACATCAATAAACCAGAATGTACCTTCACCTTCCATCTTCAAACTGTGTCAGAGCTGACAGGAGATTATAATAATAATAAAAACTTGATTCATATCGCATGTTTCATAAAGTTTTACTCATACGTTTATTTGTACAAGAAAGCTCAACTATTGAAGTAAAAAGGATTCTGTTCATATATAATATAATAAAGTTTAATAAATAAATCAAGTTTCAATGAAGAAACAAAAAATACTAAATGATTATGAACACATGACAATATACACAAATATAAGAAATATGATGCAACAAAAAAGGAAGTTTTCCTCTCCTCTGTTTCCAAAGTGCTGCTCATGATAGGAACTGTTTGGTCTCTGTAATAACATTATAAAGAGTCGGTCTAGACTAGATAAACAAAATTGAATTGAAAAAGTGCTTTATTAATAGTGACAAAACTTTATTTACATAATCAACTTCATTTTTAAAACTGTGAATGTGAATATTGGAATAAAATCACTTAATGTGTAAATAAACTGTATTAAAGTTTTATTTCTTGATCTATAAACAACCACACAACATTTTCTACACCCTTGACCTGCTCTATAATAATATGTTGAGTGAGTTGTGTGCCTGCTTCATTTTTCTTGTATTTTTGTGTCCTGGCAGCTTTAAACTTTATTAAATTGACAAAATGAGTTTGTGCTGAAAAAACCTAACCCTAACCCAATGAGGTCAGTTTAACAGCTGCTAAATAAAGACAAAAATAAATTCAGAAAAACTGAAAAAATGATTGTTATATTGCTTGTAAATGACTGTAACGAAGACTGAGGACTGAAATCATTCATATCTCCTTAATTAGCCACTAATGAAGCAGATAAATGAAAGTGAAGTTTGTATTTTCTACATTTTTTCGATGGAAACTTGCTGCATCATGTGAATGTTGAGAGTACGAAGAGTCTGAGCTGAGCAGGAAGTCATGTGACCGTGGTGATGTATCTGCTCTATCTGGGTCATGTGATCCCATCAGGAGGATTATTAGGGAATAATTTGAAGGATTTCTGGGGATATAATTCAGTATGTTAGGATAATAATTGATAGAAGATTCCACTTTCATCTTGTAAGACGCAGCTTCGGTGTGGATTAGAAGACGCAGCGGGGACATCTGGACTGAGCTGCCTTATTTTCTGAGCCTTATTAGGCTGCATCTTATTTATTTCTTATCATCTCGGCATCTTATCAGCTCTGATTATCATCTGCAATCCTCAGCAGCTGCAGAGAGGACACACTGTTCATACTGTCACGGAGGTTTTCTGAAGGAAATGTTCATGTGTGTCACGATTCAGCTGAAAACGCTTCCGAGAGCTTTAATGTCCCAAACAATCGTTTTTTGAAAAGTATTTCACAGAAAAACAAACATTATTAATATGTTTTAAACGTATGAAGCTCACATCTATGGAAGTAGAAAAAGATCAAAGTTATGATGAAAATGAAAATAACACATTGAGTCAAAATTATGAGATGCAGCTTCATAATTATGGAACGACAACATCTTGACTTATTGTTATAAACTCAACTTAAAAGTCAACATTTAGGGTGTTACCACTGTGTTTTGTTTGTTTTATGACGTAATAAATCAAGGTCATATAACTGATCTTGATTTAGAATGTAAAAATCTTGATGAAGTAATTTCAGTTTTGATCAAGTAAGTAGGAATCTCGAGTATCTCTTTATTTAGTAACTTATACATTTGACTTAATATCTAAAATGTTGACTTTAGTAAGCTCATAATATGTTGTTATAATTGCAGTTAAGTTAGTATATTATAATTGTGATTTAAGTCACAAGTTTGATCTCGTAATCTTAATTCAGTATACTTTGACTTTCTAAATCTTAGATTTGACAGATTCTGATCTCATAATTGCAACTTAAAAACAATAATTTTGGCTTGTGATCTAATAAATTTGACTTGAAGCTGCTCTCTGGGCTCTTTGTTTGCATTCAGTGTTTCTCATTAAAACTCTCTGTATGAATCCTTACAGCTTAAGGATTCATACAGGTCGACTTCACTTCCTTCCTCATAAAACATTTCCAAAGCAGATTTTTGAAACATTTTAAAATCCAGCATTATTTACTCGCTTCTTCTTTGCTGCCTTCGCTGGTGGTTTGATAAAAACAGCGCTACTAGTGGTCAAAAACTCCAACGGTTCCTTTAAGAAGTCATAATTTTGATTATTTGGCATGGCATGAATGAGCTTTCGTACTTTCTGTTTCTTGATATATATAATATTGCGGTCATATAAAGATATTCTAACCCATAAAGATTACTTTAAGGTATTACCATTAGCTTTAGTATGAATCTAAAAACGGCTTTCACTGTGTATTTATTATTCTGTACGCTCCATACAAATCATCTGTATGTGCTTTATATATAAAAATAATAAAGTTGTGAGCACACAATCAACAAAATATGAAAAATATCTGAATAACAAGAAAGAAAGAGTTGGAATAAAGAGAAACAAAGAAGATGAAGAAAGAAACAGAGTAAAACCCAAAGCTCGTTTGTGACTCGACGATATAAAAACATTCTTGTCTTCTCTGAAACCTGCTGATGAAACTGGAGGACACCAGAAGCTTTGGTGTTTCTCAGATTAACAGAAGAAATATTCTCCTCCTGCTGAGTAATTGGGGTCATGATGACATTTTATAAAACCATCAGAGCGTCTAAAAAACCAATAAAGGAGAGTGAACGACAGCGTTTCCTCCGCACAATCCGCCTGGCCGGGGCTATTTTTGGAGAAAAAAAAACAAGGAAAAAAAGGAAAAGGAATGATGATTAATGTTATTGGATTATTTACATTGCCCTCAACATGATTGAGCCGCAGAAATGAAATTAAAATGTGTGTTGAATGGGATTTTCCAGGAAAGTCCTGTAAAAACCACGACGGTAATAAGGAATGACTAATTCTCTCAAAGTCGATTAAACACCATCTCATCCCGCAGGAAAATACAGTGCAGGCCGCAGAACAAATAAGATCTGGATTAGACAACTGTGGGTACATTAAGAGGCAGATTAAAGTGTTTTTTATCTATTATTTTTGTTATTATTCAGCGCGTTCTTGTTCTGAGGGCTTAACTCTGCTGGTTAGTTCAGAAAACAAGCCATTAGACACAGAAATGATCACATCTGCAGGACAGTTTCAGAACTGAAGGAGGATTATTTTCTAAATTCAGATTCTTTAAAAGGTTTAGATTTAATCGTCTAAGAAACGCAGAATTAAACAACAGTCAGATATTTTATTCCTCAGTTTTCAGTGAGATATTCACACATTGTGCCTGTTTGAAGGAGAAAGTAAAGCTCTGAAAAATGTCCCAACATCTTGTAGGACTGAGACGATGAAGGGCAGAGCAGCATCAATAAATATAATTATATAATAATATAATAACTATAAAAGATGAATGGCCCCAGGATGCTTCCCTGGGGGACCTCAGAAATGACTCTCATTAACGTCCAGCTTTGGGAGAGCTGTGCTCACCTCCAACAGCTTACAGAACATGATTTTTACATGAATCATTTCAAACACAATAAACATGAGAAACGGCTGCACATGAGCAGCTGGATAGCAGCAGTCTGGTGCCCCGTTTAATGTCATCATCCTGCATCTCTCTACTGCAAAAAAGACCAAACAAACACTGGTGAGCTGACTTAGTGAGCAAGAATAGTTCCACACAGGAACAGAAGAGCAGAGAAAGCACTGACCTGACAGCGACTCTCCTGGCTGCTGTAATCGCCCACGAAGACACTTCAAACAGACAAAACACCTGAAACAGACGCTCGTATCTCAACGACGGCCACGTCCCAATATTCTCATCTGTGTTGTCAAGTACCTGACATCAGCAGGTATACTCACCCTCCCTCTTTTTGTTGTTGAAAAGGTCATAGTTTATAATGCAGTGGAGGAAAACTATGAACTAAAACTATTCAGGTATTTGTACTCTGGTCCTGTGAGTAAATGTACTTGTTAGTACCAGTCTGGCTGACCTCAGAGGAGGATTAGCTGTTTGGACTTCTTTCATTTTTCAATCTATTTTAAACAATGCCTTCAGATTAGCCGTCAGAGTCAGAGTGCATCAAATAAAGAAAATTGCATTAAATTATCCCATTAATATTATTATATTTGCTGCTGTGGCGGGCTCTGCTCCAACATTATATAATGGAACAAAGTGGTTTTACTCACTTATCCCTCTCGGTCCTCATCTAGGAAGGAGCCATGCTAGTAAATGAAAATTGGATTGTTATAATGCAGCCGTGTCCAAATGAAAAACTGGAGAGGACGAGGACGCAGGACATCATGTTTTCATCCTCTGAATCATGCGTTTATTCAGTGGAGACACAAAGTGCAGCACGTTTCCTTACCATTAAACTGTAAGTGATGATGAGTAATAAATCTGACGGTCAACATCCGTCTTCTTCTTCTTCTTCTTCTTGTGCCCTTCATCACATCAGTGCTGTTCTCTTTGTATATTTGGACCTCTGGGAGTCCAGTAGTCTCTATGTGGACACCTGGGACACTAATAGTGCAGAGAGGTTTGACTGTTTTGTTCCTCAGTGTACCCGGGTCTGGACCTGTAAACCTATCAAGTATTTGGAGTATTTCAGCTTCTCCAGTCTGCGCTAACAAACATGTTTTCCTGTTGCATTTGTTTTTTCGGGGTTTGTGTGTTTCTGACTTTGCAGCATGTTTGCTGTTAACGCATTTCTTTTGTCTTTCTGCTGCATGATTTTTCATTTGCAGCATGTTTCCGTTGTTGTATTTGTTTTGGGTTTTCGTATGTGTTTTTGAATTTGCATCGTTTCTGAAGCTGCAGCATGTTTCTGCTAATGGAAATGTTTTTGCCCTTTTCAGCCACCGTACTGTTTTTGAACAGATGAAACAAACAAGACATAACTTCTTATAACCTGTAACCTGTAACCTGTAGAGCTGCTGGCACGAGGATTTTATTACCTTTTGACAGCGCCAGGCTAGCTGTTTCCCCCTGCTTCCAGTCTTTATGCTAAGCTAAGCTAAACGTGTCCTGATTTAAAGAAGTCATTCCCTCTTTGTTGACTTGCAGACTCATTGAATCTGTGACCTGATCAGTTTGAGTTCATCCACAACAAACAGCAGCGAGTATAAAACCCACAGTGACGTGTGGTCACTGTGTTAATGCACATGTTGCGTGAGTTTAGCATCAGTCCAGATGTTGGCAGCTGCAGTTTCTCCTCAATAAGCTCATATAAGAGACAGAAAACAGTTTGCGGTGCAGCACTAAGCCCTGGACACATGAATGGATCCTATAGAAGCAGATTTAATCACGTGCAGTCACAGCACACACTGCGTCTTCACTTCTTTCATTCATTTTAATTTCATTATCGGTGAGTCGCTCTGAGACACACTGACAGACCTCACCTGAGTCTAAGCCTGCTATTATTCATGCAGGAGTGTGTCCTGATTGGCTGATGGGGACAACAGGTGACAATGAGTGTCACTCACAATCTTAGTTCTCATTAAATGCTTTGCCACTGGACGTCTACATTTATATTTGTGTTCAGAGTCGATCATGTAGGCGTCTTTTTGATGGTTTACTGCGAAGGCGGAGTTCACTGGATGTCCCTGAACCCAACCAAACCCGAACCAGAGTCTACGGATCAGAAACACGTATGTGTGTTGATCTGAAGGGGAAAGGTGTTTTATTTTGAAGGACTTGTTCCTGCTGTAGTTTACGAAAGGTGTTCCTGATATTTTGTCCACCTCACAATTTCACAACCAACAGCCTTAAAATCACCACAGAGTCAGATCGGACAGTAATGACATTAATGTTTAATGATTAATATTTTATCATAAAATATTGTAGGGGTTTATGTTTCATACATCATGTGATCAAACTTTGACAGCTGCTTTAAAAGTGTTTTAAAATGGCAAAAGAATGAACTCTCTATGAAAAGGATCCTAAATGACGTCTATTATTTATGATATATTATTTATTAAATATGAATATATTACAGCTGTGTGGAAATGAATCTTCTGCAGCTTCAGAAGAATCAAATCCTCTGAGTTTAATCATTTAGCTGCAGAGAGACAGAGGACATGATGTTTGATTGTGAAGTTAGATTACATATTGTTAGATTACATATTGTTAGATTATTGTTAGATTACATATTGTTAGATTATTGTTAGATTACATATTGACCTTTAATATCAGCAGTCAATCTGCTGCACGCCGATTGGAGTGACTGCAAAGCTGCTTCAACTCAAACTTAATCAAATCAAAGCTAAACTTTCACATCATTTCATGTCACTTTAGAGGTCAAAGGTCGAGTAACACAAAGGATTCTGGGAAAATCTTTTTTTGACTTCAGTAACAGGAAGTGACTCAAACATTTATCGTTTATATACAGCAGTTTAATAAACCAGGAAACACTGTTGATAAGCTGATATGAAGTTGTTGAGGAAGTATTATTAGTAATGTAACTAATTACTTTTGCTGTTGTGGAATTTGTAAAGTAGTCTAATTATTAATGACCATTTCAATGATTGATATGTAATTGATACCTGATATCACAGCTCTGCTGATGAAGACTGAAATGTCACAGATTTCATGTCTGAAAAGATTTTTCGTTTGTTTTGGTTGAAATGAGCTTAAAACCGTTTCAGTATCACTTTCTTTTTCCCTCTTTATTAAGGGGTTGTAAATTGTAACTAATGTCGTTATTTATGGTTAATAAATGGTTTAATGATGCTTCATATATCAGTTTGTGTTTCCAGGTTCTGAAAAATGTTTTGATGCTGTTGTTAACGTTGTTGTTGATGGTGTTTATCTCCTCTGTTCTGTACTAATGCAGCTATTTGTGTTTGTGATGCATCAATAAATACTCTAATACTCTAATAAATCCTCAGGTCTGCAGGTATTCATGTTATATAGAGTTAGTAAAGGGATTTTGGTCCAGATGTCCTGCTGGAGGAGGGTAGACATCAGCAACAATGACCCAAAAGTTGTTTCTTTCTGTCTCATGACCTTTATTAACCATTAATAAAGCCATTAATTACTCATTATAAATGCTTCATAGATGTTGCCTGATTGGAAATTGGTACCAAAATCTCTGCTGTTTGCTAAATGCTCATTTGCTTGTTGCTTCTTTCTTTCGATGTCAGAAGAGGATGAATCGCTAAGAAGTTTCAGATTATTTTCAGTTTATAAAGTCGAATAATTCAGAAACAGAAATCAGTTTGTTTCCTCTCAGAAACCTGTCTCCCCCTCTTCTTCCCCTCAGCGCCTTCATTTCCTGATAACCTGTTAATTTTATTGTTTTTCACTCACATTACATGATTACTGCAACGACCCGGCGACTCAAATCACTTAATGCATTATTATTGAGGCCAGGCACTCGCTGGGCCTCCTTTAGCCAAATGACTGTTGATATTTGCTTTTAATTTAAGCAATCCACTACAAGACTCATTAACATGCTGGTAGATTAACTGCTTCCAAGCTGAGGTTATCCGCCTCTTAATGCCCTTTCCATGGGAGATAATCCCTGCTAACTTGGATTGGAGGCTACAATGAGATAAGCAGCAAATATGAAGAGATGAAGGAGAACCTGTCTGATCTGATCCCAGCGCTCCAACAATGATTGTTTTTCTCTTTCTGCTGCAATTTGCTTAATTTGGGTGTTATTGACCGGCAGTGTGTCACGGACCCTGAAGGCAGCGCTGATCCTGCAGTCAGACACACAGACAGGATTATTGATTACTTAAACAACACCACAGGAGAGTTCACAGATAACGTCTCTTCTAGGAAACACTGGCATTATCCCGCTCATCGTCTGCGTGAGAAAACACACGGAAACCTGCAGACAACTGATCAATAACTGTTTCTCTAATCAATCAAATGTTTAGATATCTCCAATAAAAAATGCAAACATCATCTGGCTCCAGTTTGGTTTATAAAATTACAAAGACAATAAAGCACAGGCAGGAAACATATTTAATTTGGAGCAAAATTGAATTATTTTGAAGAGAAAAAAATCTTTTTCATTTACATCAAGCAAGCCATGAAGTCATCCTCCTCCTCCCCCTCCTCCTCCTCCTCCTCCTCCTGGTGATGAGATGATTTGTTGTTACTGAAACGGTGCGTTTAGGTTCCTCTCAGAGCAGCATGATTCTAACTGTATATAAAGCATTTCAAACTAGCTAACTGTATATAAAGTAGTTAAAACTAGCTAACTGTTTATAAAGTAGTTAAAACTAGCTAACAGTATATAAAGTAGTCAAAACTAGCTAACTGTATATAAAGTAGTCAAAACTAGCTAACTGTATATAAAGTAGTCAAAACTAGCTAACTGTTTATAAAGTAGTTAAAACTAGCTAACAGCATATAAAGTAGTTCAAACTAGCTAACTGTATATAAAGTAGTTAAAACTAGCTAACAGCATATAAAGTAGTTCAAACTAGCTAACTGTATATAAAGTAGTCAAAACTAGCTAACTGTATATAAAGTAGTTAAAACTAGCTAACAGCATATAAAGTAGTTCAAACTAGCTAACTGTATATAAAGTAGTCAAAACTAGCTAACAGTATATAAAGTAGTTAAAACTAGCTAACAGTATATAAAGTAGTTAAAACTAGCTAACAGTATATAAAGTAGTTCAAACTAGCTAACTGTATATAAAGTAGTCAAAACTAGCTAACTGTTTATAAAGTAGTTAAAACTAGCTAACAGTATATAAAGTAGTTCAAACTAGCTAACTGTATATAAAGTAGTCAAAACTAGCTAACTGTATCTAAAGCAGTTAAACTAGCTCCACCTGGAGCAGCTACAACAGTAAAATGCTGCTCTAACATTGATGCATCAGTAATAACATTCTAATAATGTCAGATAGAATTAGATATAAGTCCCAGAGTCTGCAGTCTGCAGAACCAGTACTTTTACTACATTAATACATAGTAGTAGTATAGTGTAGTGTATGTATATATATATATATATATATATATATATATATATATATATGTGTGCATAGTGATGAAGACGACGAGTGAGATCATAAAAAACAAATCCAACCTTTTGATTGAAGCAATAAATAAGACAATAAAACACAAAGGATTATCATCATTATTAATATTATTATTATTATGGGCTGAAAATAAATCTGAGAGGTCACAGCTGGTGCTTTCTGGGAGAGAGGAAGAGTGGAAAAGTGCAATTCTGCAGATAAATCTTCTTCATTTGTGGATTATTTAATATTCTACAAACTGGTACTAAAGCATGCAAACACTGAGACATATGGTTTTACCTAACATCAGTAATCAACAAAATGACCCCCCCTCGTCACACTCGTGCTGGTTTGTTGGAGGATTTGTCAGATTGCAGTAAAATGCTGCACCTCCAGTTTACAGCAGATTAGGAGCTCTGGATTATTTACGGGCCCGAGCCTCCAGGAAACAGAGCCAGAGAGAAAGTCTTGCTGGCTGTGATGATGATGATGATGATGATGATAAAGAGGAGCAGGTTGTCATGACGCCGGACTTGTGTCACTGTCACAGTCTACAGACGTTTCTGAGGCACAACCGAATGTTGTGTCTCAAAAACTGACCTGGCTTTGTTTTTTCACTTGATGACTTTTTCTAATTTTCTGAGAAAAAATCCTTCTGTTTGGCATCTTAATCTGTGTCCGCCATCTTTCTTTTAGCTACCAAGAAGCTGATGAACTACATCACTTAATAAACAATGAAAACAAACTAAATTGTAAAGTGGATCTTGGGCCAGGAGTAACCAGCCCAGCCCGCAGCACAGCGGTCCTGAGCGGCCCAGATTTGGTTCTTTGTGAGCGTGCCAACCAGAAGATGTCAAGCCATCTTTTTAAACTGGACCAAACTCCATTGAAAAGTTGAAGTGTTTTAGATGATATCCTTCTCACTATATCAACGGCATCTGGTGAGTATATTTTCAACATGTAGCAGGTCCTGCAGGATCTTCTAAAAGAAAGATGGCACCTCAACAGTGATGAAGGAAGTATTCAGATCCTTTACTCAAGTACCTGTAGCAATACTGCAATATAACAATACTCCATTACAAGTAAAACTTGAAAATGGCGTTTAAGTAAAAACACACACACACACACACACACACACACACACACACACACACACCTCCTGCTGGTAGAAGTGTGTGATATATCACTGAAGAGCTCTTGTTAGTCTTCATCACCACAAGACCTACAAGGTGAGGTCATGTGACAGACAGACAGGTGAAGGCACGGACCTGAGGCTGACTCGACCTCGACCACAGACATCAACACAAGAGGAAAATGCTAGCAAAGTAGCTCGCTAGCCTCGTCGGTCATGTGACCCTCACCTTGCAGGTCGTAGCGGTCCTTCGAGAGTCTCCCATCCGCAGGGAGTCATGCTCATGTCCTCCTGGATCACATGTCTTGGTTTGTGTGTTAGTGTCACCTAGTGTCTGTCTCTTTGGTTATCTGTCACTGTGGGACTAATAAAGTTATCTACAAACCTCCTCTCCACATCGTCTTCAAGCCCCCGAAGTCTCTACTGAGCATGCTCTGTGAAAAAACCAAAGCAGGGAAGCGTGAGGAGACGGGCAGAGGATTTTTGGATGAACCGCCATCTTGGAACGCAGTCTCCACTTGTCATTAACTTAATTAAGGTGGTTTCATGGAGCTTCCTCTTCCTCAAATACAAACAAATAAGTGATGAAGAGCAGCCTGACGAAGGTCTGAGAGGCTCCTCCTCTTCCTGTCCAGTCCTGGAATTCCCTCCTTCTCTCTGACTTAATGATTTCTGACTAATTATCATGGTATGAGGAGGGGCTGAAAGAAAAAGGAGGGACAGATGGAGGAGAGAGGGACAGAGTGATGGAGAGGACGGGGGGGGGGCAGGGGGGCAGACAGGCAGACTGACAGAGAGAAAGACAGACAGACAGACAGACAGACTGACAGAGGGACAGACAGACAGACAGAGAGACAGAAGACAGACAGACTGACAGACAGACAGAGAGACAGACAGACAGACTGACTGAGAGACAGACAGACAGACAGACAGACAGACAGACAGTTGACTCTCTTTTAACTTTTTAAATTCTTAATTCAGAAACTTTTCGTTCCTGAAATGAAAGTCAGAATCAGAAATACTTTATTGATCCTCGGGGGGGAAATTAAAAAACATCAGAAGAACAGAAGAATCGTTCAGACTCAACAAACGTCCAACACATTCATCAACGTCTCCTCGTGGTTACGAACTTTCTAACTTGTAATTCGGACTCCGTGTCCTGTCCACCAGCGAGGGTCCCCTTTGGATCCTTTGACCCCTGACCCTGGAGATAGTTCCTGTCGTTTTCTCAAAATCTGAGCTGGTAGCTGAAGCGTCAGGATTAGGGTCAGAAAAGGGGGGGGTGGACGAAGGGTTGAGAGGGTTTCAGGGTCGGGGTCAAAGGTCCAAGGTTTCAGCTCGGGAAAGTGTCTTCATCTGAAACGGATGAGAAAGTCGAGCGCAGAGATCATGACGTGAACACGAACACTCTTCGTCTTGCTCGTCTCCCACCAGCTGACTGACTGAAACAGGAAGTTGCTAACTGAACTCATGAAGAAAAGAAAAACAGTCCCTCTTGGATGTGTACTTGTCCATTTGGGTCGAGGTATAAATTAGCATCATGCATGAAGCTTATTGGGCGGAGCGGCACGCGTCGGCATCATGTGCTGCAGGCGGCGTGACGCCTGGCGGCCTGGTGGCGTTCGGCTGAACACACTCGGTCTCCGAACAGTATTACATTTTTTAATCATTAGCCATTAGTGCTAATGGCACCAGACAGACTGTAGCTTTCTCTGGATGCTGTTGTTTGTCTGGCTTGGCCTCATGCACTTTAAGGGCTGAGATTACAAAATGTAAATGAGGATGGGGGGTGTGAGGGGGGGTTCAGACCTAATATAAGAGTATATGGTCCAGACTTCCAGACAAAGTCTAATTTAAAAACTGTAATCCCGACCCAGGAGTTGTTTACATCACCGAATTAGGTTAATCTATCCGGACTATTTGCATAAATGTGCATTTATGAATAATTAGTGGGCCACAGAGGCTGTAGGTGGAGAGTGGTGGGCGGGGGGGGGCGAGGGGGGGCGGACGCGTGGCCAGACTATTGTTGCCGTTGACGGCGGAAAACAATAGAGCAGCGAAAACAATGAACAACAAAAACCCTGGGGAGCTGCAGCCGTCTGCCGGCTGAATTACTGCTATCGCTTACAGCCGGCCGACCTGCTGCACGCACCAGCAACACGCCGTTAATTTAATTACAGCTGCCGCTTTAATTGGTCTTATTAACACTCAGTTTAACCCCTCAGCAGCTGGAAACTGTTAAAACCGCCTCTTGAGGTTTTAGCTCCGGAACTGAAAGTCTGAGTGTATAAATCAGTTTTCTGAAACAATAAAATCAAATAAAATCAGATCAAGTTGATTTTCATAGAAATGAACCAAAACCATGAAAATCACAACAGAGTGAACAACAGAACTGGATTTAAACTGGATACAAACACTGGTCTGGACCTTTCAACTGGTTCACTGGTAAACGGTGTGTGATAACACTCAGACCAGCGGTGCATCACTGTACGTACATTTATATACACACTTTACAGGTCTTCATAGGAAGCAGCTCTACAAAAACAACAATTCAACGTCCAATTTCCTGTAAGAAGAAACGATGAGAAAAACACAACTTTAAAAACAGGAATCTGAAATGATCTAAAAGTGAGAGTGACGTTCACAAAATAACTCACTAAAAGTAAAAGAATCATCCAACAACACTAAATGAGAACAATAATAATAATAATCTTAACAGTTTCCAGGGCTCACATGTCTCAGGAGGAAGACTGTGAGATGAAGCTGAAAGCTCTGGAGCTTGACTTGGACCACGCTGTCCCTTTTAGTCAGGAGGTGACTTCAGAACAGTTTCTCATCTTTGAACCATTTTTAAAGTCAAATGTTACTTTGAACAAAGGTCCTTTAATCTTTTCGTGATCAAATTCACTTTCTGTCAAAACTTCGGTTTGTTTATTTTCTTCATTATTCTGTGTCACAAGGACTTCTTTCTGGGATGAGGACTTTGATTTTGGTGTGAGTTTATTGGAGGGGGTCCGAGGTGTCCCTGTCATGACGGAGGGCCTGTAATGAATCTGTCAGCGAGCAGACGGCTGCTGCTCTCTGAAGGTTTCCTGGTGGAGAAGCTGTTGGTCTTTAGAAACAAACCAGGTCTCGGGGGGGACCCGCCTCCTCTTTTCACTGAGGAGGTCCTGAATCTGTGCAGGCCGACCCTCCACGCCAAGATAATCAATGAACCGATTGGGGGGGGGGGGGGGGGGGGGTCATGAAATTTTAATGAAATGTGTCCAGAACAGAAAAGAAGAAGCTGCTGCTTTATGAAAAACTGGTTTAGGTCCTTCATTCAGTTGAACCACATGAATCCAGATTGTTCCAGACTTCAGTCTCAGTTCAAGGTGCATTAAGAAGAAGTACTCAGATCTTTTACTTAAGTACAAATACTATCATAGTGTAGAATTACTATTTAAGTAAAAGTACAAAGGTATTATCACCAAGTACTCATTATGCGTGATGGCCCATTATTATATTATTAGATGATAATTATTGATGCATTCATGTGTAAAGGCCAACTTAAATTTCTTATATATAATACTGTATATATATATACAGTATTATATATAATTACTTTATATACTGCCGGCTAGTTTGTGATCAACAAAGTTTTATTCTAACCTGTAATAATACATCATAATGTATTAGTTTATTATATGAAGTAGTATTATTAATCTGAATCTGAATAGTAACTAAAGCTGTGGAACAGTAAATAGAAATACTCAAGTAAAGTACTAAGTTACTTTCCACCACTGCATTACCTCAACACTACTTTCACAACTTATTATTTATTATTATGTGACTTAAGTTATTATTAATATGACTGCAAAAGTATTGTATTATATTGTTTTGCGTCACAGCTGTGATGGCAAGGTGCTGGGCAAGAATCAGAGTCCGACAAAACACTGGGAACACTGGGAACTCTGGGAACTCTGGGAGCCAAGACAGCACACAGACTAAACACAGAAGCCAGGTGGAGACAACCAACGTCTGATGAAGAGCTGATCATCATCCTCACAGCTGGAGTTCGGACCATGGCTGACCAGAACAAGACGACGTCATAGACCTCCAACATGGCCGCCTCAGAGGGTCGGGCGGGGCCACGTCACCTGACCGAGTCCACCGGTGAGCTTTAAACCTGATCTCTGATCAGAGACGCTCACAGTCCTCGACACGCAGCTCGGTCCCTGCAGGCTGCAGGCGGCAAATTAATTACAAGGCAGAAATAAAACGATGAAGACGTGAAGGATGAAGATAAAACTCTGCACGAGGATGAAAAGCTCAGAGGGAGCAAAAGAATAAAAGACCTTAATCTGAAGATTATTCAAACCCGCATAATCAATCAATCTCCTCCTTCATATAATGGTAATCCACATTGTTTTAAAAATGAACATACGTTTCTGTGGCGCGCGCACACACACACACACACACACACACACACACACACACACACACACACACACACACACACAGGGTTTAATCCAGCACCTTCTTTTCAGCTTACACGAGTCAAACTGATGTTGTGATTTTGTGAAAACCTTTATAATCTGTAAAAACTCTGGAGCTGCGTCATCGTTTTATTACGACTGCAGATAAAGCTGCAGAAGAAGAACGAGGGAAGCTGTGTGTGTGTGTGTGTGTGTGTCTCTTTTCAATCATGTGTTTTATATTTATTTTGTATGCAAAAGTTATGACGTCCACAAGAAATGGATCTGGATCCATATATCATCTAGTTATTATTATTATTATTATTATTGTTAATAACAACAACAACAACAATAATAATAATTATTATTAGTAGTAGTAGTAGTAGCAATAGCAATAATAATAATAATGCATTTTATTTATAGAGCACTTTACATGGTACTCATAGACACGTAAGACACTGTGATGGTCCTGATGGTGGCGCTAGAGGAACAGGAAGTCACTGAAATAATTACACTGTAAAAACATAACAAGCTGCCTCAGAGCTCAATAGTTTGTTTATTATAGCTCAGTTATTGATATTCTTCCTCTTCAGTGTTTCCTGGACAAACGAACTCCAGATGTTTCAGGTCTCTATGAACACACACACACACACACACACACACACACACACACTGCTCTTCCTGTAGATCAGTTTCTTTACTCACCTGTGAACGTCTGTGCAGGTGTTTTCCTCTGGTTCATACTGGGTCACGACCTGTATCACTGTGACACATGTGTGTTTGAATATTTGAATCATTTAGTAATTATTCCGATGACGTGATGCTGTTGTTCAGGAAGTTTACACAACATGAAATATGACATAAATATTATCATTAGAGTGTATGGAAACGTCTCTGCGTCTGAATGAATGAATTCAGTCTGAACACACACTTCATTCACACGTCTCTGTCTCTGTCTCTGTCTCTGTCTCCGTCTCGTTGTGGACGTCCAACCTTTTCTGTGAAACTAGAAAATATTTAAGGATGCAGGAAAAGGTCTCTGACTTCTTACAGTTAATATTATTAATGTTTTACATGTTCAAACTTAATAACTCACGCAGCGTCTTCTGTTTTTAAATATAGACGAGAAAGTAACTAAGTACATTTATTCAACACTTCAGTACAATATTGAGGTACTTGTACTTTACATGAGCATCTCATGTTTCTGCTACTTTCTACTTCTACTGCAGTACATCTCAGAGGGAGACATTGTACTTCATACTTCCTACATGTATTCATTATTTATAGACAGCTGACGAAGATTTTACTTCTTCTTTAAAATATGATGCCTTTTATTTTCCAGAGCTTGTTGAGTCGTTTTATTCCTTCAAGTCAGGTTTTATTTTAAAACAGAGAGCTGTAAGAATGTACTTTCCTGTTTCAGGCTGCAGAACTGAAATATCGTCACTCATTCATTCATATAATAATCAAATGAGACGGAAGCATAACGAGTACTTTTGATTCTTTAAGTAGCCTACATTTGGATAATAATACTTTCACTTCGGTGGGATTTTCGATGCAGCACACTTGTCATAATTTACTGTACACATATATGTATACACACACACACATATATAATGAAGTGTGTGTTGTACTGACAGAAACAGGCTGTTATCAGCAGCTGCAGTCAAGTGAAAATCAGCTGTTACAGAAAATGAAGCTCCTCATGATGAAAGTCAGTTTGTAAAATTAGGGCCAAGTTAGTGTTTAATCCCTCGGGATTGACTGCAGGCTGGCAGGCAGAGTGTGTGTGTGTGTGTGTGTGTGTGTGTGTGTGTGTAAGAAGGTAAAAATGGTCAACTGGTTTTAAAAAGCAATTAGAGGAATCTGCTTATCAGAGATAATTAAAGCAAATTTGAGGCTGTTTTTAAACTCTTTAATCTCTCTCTGTCTTCCTTTTTATTTATTTTTATTGTGACGTCCAAATCAACTGAAACAGATTAAAGATTACAGCTCAATCATTTCAATGAGACATCATTCATGCTATTATTATTATTATTATTATTATTATTATGATCATTCTCTTCATTTATGTTTTCTAAAGGTTAAATTAAACCAAACGAGCTTTAAGAGGCCTCATGAACATTTTGTGTCGTGAATTCAAGGAATAAAAATGCAGCAACAAACATCTGAGAAACAAAATAATATCATTATTAAATAATAATGACATGTTCAATAATTATCATTTCTATGGCTGTGAGAACAATTTAACATAATTTAACATTTCTGCAGCTTCAGATGCAACAAGTGAAGAATTCCTCGAAAAACTGCCTGTAAAAAGAATTATTATAGTATTTTGTATTATTTATGATCTTTACAATTAAAGGAATCATCATAAACAGCTGGTTTTAATTCAGTTTATTTGTTTTTATTTGATTTCTTACCGCTAACCACCTCCCTATACATACTACTACACTATTATGTGATATATAAATATATATATTTATATATAAATATATATATATATGTATATTAAATTCGATGCCTGGTGGCGTGTAAACATTAGCAGCCCCATGTCACGCGCAGTTTGTAGCCTCTGCGTGTTTATTGAAATTGAAATAATATAAGTAGAGATTAAAGATCAGATGAAGGGAATATAAATATAATATAATAATCAATCAACTTGATTTGATTTTTTTAACACTTGAAACGTGATTGACCTGTTTACATCATCATCATCGTGGTTTGAAGGTGCCGTCTCGGGTCCTGGTTCTGTACCTGATCCTCCTGTGTGCCCAGTCCCGTCTCGGACTCTCGTCCTCTGATCAAAGATAAACAACATGAATTAAAAACTCTCCTCTTCTGTCCACTCAGAGAAAATCCTGATCGGATTGAAGGAAAATTGGTGGCAATTAATCCTCCGGGATTGAGAGCAGAGGAGAGGAGAGGGAGCCTCCCCCCCGCCGGAGCTCTCACTTCTGATTGGATGCTGCTGTGATCCCCTGAGACTGGAGCCACATAAATGGAGCCCGCCACCGGGACTGTCCCGGTCTGTCCATCATCCCCGTCACTTGAGAAGGACCAGAGTTCAGCCTCCTGATGAGCAGCATGACGGCCCGGGAGGAACTCGGCGAAGAGAAGCCCAAAGTCAAGATGTTATCTCCGGGATTTGGGATCGACAAGTCCCGACTGCACGGCTCCGGGTTCCGGTCCAAAGGCTTTGCCATCACCGACCTGCTGGGCCTGGAGTCGGACCTTCAGGCGCGGCAGCAGCCCGGCGGTCCCCCGGGTTCGGGCCTGTCGGCGGCGGGCTCCGGGCCCGGGGCGGAGCCGCAGGGAATCGGCGGCGGCCTCGGCGGGTTCTCCTTCCCGGGAGGGTCTCTGCCGCTGGGCCTCGGCTTCCTGTGCAGCCTGGCGGCCCAGCAGCCCGCCGGAGCGCCCTGCTTCCTGCCGGGACACCTGCCGCTGCTGCAGGCCCGGGCCGACAGCCACTACCTGCAGAACCTGGAGGCCCAGAGGGACGCTTACTCCGGTACGGCTCGGCTCGGCTCGGCCCGACCCTACTCTGTTATTCTGCCGAAGGTTTTAAAGTGGAGCTGCTCATGTGATGTGGTGCTGAAACGGGACCTTTGTCGCCTCGGTTCATCTCGGGCTTTTGAACCTCAACTTTTTTCAACTCAACTCAACTTTTACTCGCTTTTTAATGCGTTTGATTCTTCTTCTTATCTTTCTGTAAAGCCCGCCTTTGATAATAATAAAAAGTGGCTCGGCCCGGCCCTTGAAACCTTCTTTTAGGTTTGGCTTTTTTCCGTGTAGAATTATTTCACTTTGTGTATTTGATTGAGTCTTAATCTGGACCTGATTTTGTAAAACTGTTGTTTTTCAGCGTCAGGTTCGTTTTTGTAACAGAAACAGTTCAGGAAAATCCGTTTTTTGCCGCTTCGCTTAAACTACAAAAACGAATTCACTGTATTAATAATGTATTAATATTATATTAATTTGACTCAGGGTTTCAATGACTCGTTGTTTAATGATCAGGAGGAAACGCGGAGAATGTAAACGGACTCAACAGGCGTCAGAAATGACTTGTCATCAGCAGAAATCGATAAAGCTCCAGTCAGACTTTTTCTTTCTTTGGTTTCCCGCGCGCGAGTCCTCATTTGTCGATCAATATTCGTCGATACGTAGATCGATAACTGACAGCTGGTCAGTCAGAATAACGAGTTTCTTGTGCTGCAGATGAAGAGTGTCTGTCTGACCGCAACGACTCCAAAAGCTCCGCGAACTCTCAGAAGAGGAAGAAGAGGAGACACAGGTGAGGAAGAGCTCTTCACCTTCATCCTTCAGTCTGTCCAACATCCGGGACTTTAGGGGGGAACTCGAAGTCATGTGAAATTAAAACAGTGTCATTGATTTGATTTGATTTAATTATTCCTGCTCAAAATCTAAACTATTTTATGTTTGAATTTTCTGACATCTGACTGTGCTTCAAAAACAGCACACAGACAGAAGATAATAAACACATGATAAACATTCACAAACAAAATAGAAATACGGTTGAAAATGCAGACTAAGAAATCATTCTGTTGTTGGGGAAATTACATTTGGTATTTGGACGCGAACGGTTTTCGAAGATTTTCATTTTGACGAGGAGGTGAAAATAAAAGTGGTATTTCACGACTTTCCTCTGTGTCTGTCCTCCAGAGCTCCGCTCAGTTTTGACCTTGTCTCTGTTGCAGGACGGTGTTCACGTCCCACCAGCTGGAGGAGCTGGAGAAAGCTTTCCATGAAGCTCATTACCCCGACGTCTACGCCCGAGAGATGCTCGCCATGAAGACGGAGCTGCCCGAGGACAGAATACAGGTGGGACATCATCAACACACAGCTGATCGATCATTGATTATCAGCTGACAGGTCCCACATCTGACCGCAGCCTGAAGGAAGACAGACTCTTCATAAGAACTATAAAATATATTTGTTCATGGAGATCAGGCTGCTTTTGAATTTACATTTGGAAATAAACAAAAAGTTCATGAAGAAGTCCAAGTCCAAAAAGGCAAATGTAAGTCATTAAGTGTATTATTAATTATTATAGTTTTTATTATTATTATTATTATTATTATTAGAGATGAAGAGTCTTTCTAACTGAGGAAAAGATATTAAGTCTGATTTTAATGAAAATAAAGATCAGATAATTAGATAATTAATTAATATGAGCACTTAATGTGTTTCTCAAGTGGTTCCCAACATGGGGGTCAGGAATCCTCCAATGGGTCACAAGAGAAATGTGACGGGTCACAAGAACAAAAGAAAAACCTGAACTCAAGGTCCACTGGCTTGCTTTCTTCTGGAGCTTTCAACCACACATTTAAAACAGTTAGCCGCATTTTTCCGGGTCGGGTTATGAATTGTTTTGTATTTTCTTGTATTTTTCCAGGTGTGGTTCCAGAACCGGCGGGCGAAGTGGCGAAAGCGTGAGAAGTGTTGGGGTCGCAGCAGCGTCATGGCGGAGTACGGCCTGTACGGAGCGATGGTGCGTCACTCCATCCCGCTGCCAGAGTCCATCCTCAACTCCGCCAAGAACGGCATGATGGGATCCTGCGCCCCCTGGCTGCTCGGTGAGCCGCATACACGTCAGTGCCACGCACACGCACCACACCATGCATCAATACACACTGAACACACAGCACGGTTCAAACAGCGTCTTCATCTTTCAATAGAACTATCTCACAGCTGAGACGAGGCCTGTTAGACTCAAGCGTCAATGTTCCGATTAGTCGAGTCGTAGTTGGTGAGAGCCGTTCTTTTATATTTCACTGCCTGAATCCACTCAGTCCAGCCAGTCACTTTATTAACATCACACATTTCAAACAGAGGGATCTGGCGTCACCTTGTGTAATGTTGACCGATGGTTGTAATACGAGTCATTTAGTGATGGGATGTGTCATCATTATCCTAACGATCCCATCACTATTACATTTCACTCAAATAACAGACCTCAAATTATGAAGCGTTTTGCTGGTAACATTTGAGTAAATTAGTAAATGACGTCAGTTAGCTTAGCATAATCAGAAACACACAGATGTCTCCATGTCTGCAGACAGAAAGAAAACTTCAACCTACATTTACAAACATTCATCTCTTAGCCTTTTTAGTTATGCTAGCTTGCGATGCTACATTGACTTCCTGTTTACATTAGTTGACTGCTCCTGATTGGACAGCGCTACAGATGTTTCCCAGCAACAGATTCACAGGTCACTGAAGTCTTTACCAGCTGAGATTGAGCTGTTAGTTTTAATGGTGCAACCTGATTCAGTGACTCACTGGTTAGAAACTAGTCAGTAGTTACTGAGAACTCAGGAAGTGAAGATTTAAGAAGAGCTGCTTCAGCTCCGTCCAGAATCTGAATCTCTTCAGTATCTTATTTTAACCAGTGGACTGAACTGGATCTCTGTCTCTGTCCCCACAGGAATGCACAAGAAGTCTATAGAAATGTCCAAAAAGTGCTCCAGCCCTCCGCAGTCGGACTCGACGCGCTCCGACTCGTTCTGCGACGCCTCCCGAGCCTCGCCGCCGCCCCGTCGCTCTGAGGTGGTGCACGAGGCGGGGGAGGAGGAGGAGGAGCTGCTGGAGATGGAGGAGGAGATGGAGGAGGAGGTGGCCATCGACCTGTCCAGCTCCTCCAAACAGCAGCAGCAGGAGGCCGGAGGCTCGATACGGTCCGCCTCCTCGCCACGGCGGCAGAGCGGCGGCGACTCGGACGAACACAGCTGAAGGTTGGAGGAGTCAAATGTGGTCGGACTGAAGACGTGGTGACTGTTTGATGATGACGCTGGGAGCACAGGGATTTGATTGGCTCTTCTTTCAGGGATCACATGAACAGCCAATGAGTGAACAGCCATTATGTCCTTTGTTACTATGCAAGTTATAACATAAAGCTTTAAGGGGAAGTATGCTAAGATATTAGCCTGTGGTTACTATTCTACGATATTAGAATGTTAGTATGTTAGCATGCTAATAAATGTTAGTATGCTAAACTAGTAGCCTGTCTATAATATTTTAATATGCTAACAAACATTTACTGGTTATTGAATGTGTAATATTACATTGCTAGTATTTTAGCGAACTTAAATAGGCTATGCTAAACTTTTAGCATGTGGGCAATATTGTATAATGACAAACATATAATATTAAAGTGCTGGTATATTGGTGGACAATAAGCTAACAAGTGTTAACTGGTAATGAAATAAAAAATATTAGCGTATTAGTAAGCTAACAACCCTCAGGACATTACAGGCTGATGTTGAAAGCAGTGAAGTTTAGGGACAAAAATACTTTTATGATGACTTTTTGAGTCACTTATCCAGGGATTTTTAAAACTACCGTACTTACATTGTTAAATGTAGCTCTGCTAGCGAACTCTCTGTGCTCCCAGGATGGAAACAAGCTAACGTAACGAGGGACGCCGCCGCACCACACTCAGATCGCCCTCGAGGAATCGGACTGAGAGTCTTTTCTAAAAGACCTGTGAACTGTTTCAGGAGGATGTAAATGATGAAGTCTCTGTCTGTGTGTTTATTATTGTCTTGTTCTGAGAGCATGTTTTATATCTGTGTTTTCTGGAAAATAAGAGGCTATTTAATGTTTTATTCCTGTTGGTTTCTGTGTGTTTTATAGTTGGACTGTCTGCCGAGCACTGACCAGCCTTGACTGAAGCTCTGTGAATGAATGTAATTTAAATGTAATATTTAAAGAAGTCGGTTTATTATTATTATTATTATTATCATTATTATATATGTATGTACAGCAGCAGGTTCAACAGGTTGGTGAATAAAAAACAGTATTTTTGGAATCACTTTGACTTTCATTTTGATCATTCAACACAACACAAACATTGCAGAATATTTTACTGTAATGTTCCGTTTAATTAACATATGATTAATGAGAATGAATGAGACTAATGAAACTGTCACAGTTCTATGTCCCAAATGTCTGATTTTTCAGGAGGAAAACCTCACGTATGCTTAAAATAGGTTAAGACTTTGATTTTAATTTGGAACATAATACACATAGAGATTTACACCATTTTGATTTACATTTCCAAGTTTGAACATTGAACATTCATGTTTGAAAATGTATAATTACTGCCAAAATGAAAAGGAAAACAAAATCAACAACTTTCTTTTGCTACATGTGAGGATAACGCTGACATGATGAATATGAAATTGACTTTTCATTTGACGATTTTCAAAAATTGTGAAACCTAAACTTCAATGAATTTGCAAACTGGACTTCTGAATTTGAATCGTACCCTGATTTGAGCCCATTTGGCCTTTTTCATTTTCCGTTGTTTTTCATTAATCGTTGACTGACAGATTTCACAAAAGAGGCATCAGAGTAATTGGTAAAATTGGATTTGATGATTTTACATTTCAATTTGATCATATAACGTGCATATTAATGAAATTTAAGGTGAAAAGTTTATCGTTTTCCACGTTATAACAAGATATTTTCATGTTATTATGACAAACAAACTTATCACGTTATAACAAACTTTTCTTGTTATAACAATATACTATTTATCTTGTGATAATGTGAAACGTTTCATGTTATAATGCAATAACTTATCATATAACCTCCGAGCCCCACTCATTCTTCCTTCTGTACATCTGCATTTTAAAATCCTTCGTAGTGTATGCACACTTATCACAAAATCATCCACCGTGCTCAATAACAGCAGAATCTCGCCATGCCTCAAGCCAAGCATGAAGCAGAACTTAATCAAATTGTGTAAACAAGCCATTTTCAATTCAATTCTGTTCTACGCTCACCGTTTCCTCATTCCAACATTTCACGTTATAACAGTGGCAGTAATATGCTTCCATATTTACGCATTCAGTGAGATGTTCATTAGTACAATTTCATTCTTTATGAGTCACAGTTAGTGTAGTTAGTAGGAATGATATCAATGATTTAAGATATTTCAGTATATTATAAAATACTTCATTACTTCACAATTAGATGTCTGAAATTGTAAATTGACTTAATAAGAAACGATTCATTACATTTAGTTTGAAAAAAGACAAATAAAGTCATAATTGTTGTCTTAAATTTGAAAGAAAGATAAAAAGAGTTTGACTGTTTCTGTAAGTTGTTCTTGACATTTTTCTCCCCTCAATATTAACGCCAGAACTGTACCACAGAAAGCCAAAAACAAAATTATTTAAAGATATGAAGTATTAAAATACAATATTCATCGAGACAAGAAGAACTATTAAAAACTATTACACTCGAAGCTTGTAAAAACAGTTATCTGCGCTCATTAACTTCAGTAGAGCAGCAGGGACTTTTACATTAGAAGCCATTAGCCGTTGGACGAGTCAACTACGTCACTTCCGTTTTCCGCATCAGCCTTTTTTTTTTTTGCTAAGCTAGCAGGCTGCTAAGTGCGCGAATTCGTAAATATGGCGGATTTAGTCATTTTTAAAAATGAAATCACGCTCATCGTGAATAACCTGGCCAAGGCGGTGGTGACGGAGATTTTTACCGCGGCGGAGAAAGTCTCTTTGAATAAACAAAACCTCGAAACGGAGGTAAGCTACCGCGGCTAACTGTAGCTAACAGCTAACTCTACGTTAACTCTTTCGGTTCCAGGGGCTCCCGGTGTAATGACAGGAGGAGCGTTAGTGGAGTCAGAGATTATAGGGTTAGCTAACTGTTATAATGTTAAACAAGAGTTTGACTTTACACTCATAGTTCTCACATAGTTACACCAAACCCCATTGAAAAATCCTCTAATTTAAGCATTTTCATTTTGTCAGCCAATTTACGTTCTACAGTTCAGCATGTCCTCAGTTTACTCACAGCAGCTGCAACAAGTAGAGCTACCTGAGCGGCTTCTGCGTTTGTCACCTGTAGTCTCCCTTGTAGTCTCCCCCGTAGTCTCCCCTGTAGTCTCCCTTGTAGTCTCCCCCTTAGTCTCCCTTGTAGTCTCCCCCGTAGTCTCCCCTGTAGTCTCCCTTGTAGTCTCCCCCTTAGTCTCCCTTGTAGTCTCCCTTGTAGTCTCCCCCGTAGTCTCACCTGTAGTCTCCCTTGTAGTCTCCCTTGTAGTCTCCCCCGTAGTCTCACCTGTAGTCTCCCTTGTAGTCTCACCTGTAGTCAAGTAATTTTTCAGGCCAAAACTCTGTCAGTCTCTCCTATGTGAAGATTCTCTGCTTTTTCTCTTTCACATTATTATTAATGTTATTGTTATTAGATATTATTTATATTATTATAACAGAAAGTCTTTGGGGCTTTTTGACTGTTGTACAAAACAAGACATTTGAAGACGTGTTGGATTTGTTTTACTGTTTTATAGATTCAATCATTAATCTATTAATCAAAAAAATCAGTAAAAGATGAATTGATAATCAAAATAAGCGTTACTGACAGCATGACATGGAATTGATATTTTGAGATGTTGATGTGACTATGAAATCAATCAAAGCCACATTACATGTCAAACTACATAACAGTACTTAATTACACTCATGATAATTGATGCTTTTACTTTTAGTTAATGATGACGTGGCTGTCAGCAAACTCACTCACGTTGTTGTTTCTGAACTGAACTGTGCCGTTGATCCGTTGACACGCTGTTATGAAAAGTGTTTAATGAAGAATCTTTAGTTTTATGGTTAAACTGGTTTAAATGAAGATAAAACGCCTAATAACTACAGTTTCAGTGATTTCTGTGATTGTTTCAGGAGAAACTCGGCACTCTGGTGGACAGTTTGTGTGTTGAAGCTGTTGATAAAATCCTGAAGATGGTTGAGGCGGCTGCTGTGAAGCAGGAGGAGGCTCCAGGAAACCTGAAGGATCCACCTGAGTCTGATGAGAGCAGCGAATGTCTAATGAAGACAACAGAAGGTGAGCTGAGAACACATGAAGCCCCTTTCATACAGGGAAGCTGTACGTTACTGAGAGACCCAACCCAGGACCGCATTTCTTGGTCTCTGTGTCAATATGTCTGATACCTGAGTGGATCAGGTCTGACTGTCCTCAGGTCAGATCAGGTCTCATGTGAAATCTGGACCATCTGATCTGAAGCGGTGATCCATCAGTGTTTCTTGTGTTTTCTGTGTGTTTCAGGCGAAGACGGTTGTGGTGAGCGCCCCCCCACAGAGCAGACCTACATCCTGGTTTACGGGGTTGGTGAATGAATCCACACTAACAGTCAGAGAAGCAGAGATCCTCCGAGCTCTGAACAAACTCAACTCTGGTTACTGTTTTCTGTTTTGTAGAGTGCTGCTGTCGACTCAAAGTGTCTGCTGGTGTCAATGCAGAGTGATGCTAATGCTAATGCTAACGGTGAGTTTATCTGCTCCGTTTATTCAGCCAATCACCAGATGATTCCAACGTTAACTATTGTCCTTTGATCAGATAATTCCTGATCCTTAGTTGATCCCTGTCTGGAACTCGAGAGTTATTTGTTGTTGTGCTGCAGGTGAAAGTAAAGCCGCGGATGCGACGGGTGAAGCCACGACTCTGCACAGCGAGCCCTCCCCCTCCCCTTCCCCTCAGGCCGACGTCCCCGACCACGAGTACGCTCGGCCGTCCTCGCCGCTGCCCAGCGCCGCCTTGGTGGTGGAGGACAGAGCCTCCGCAGGGCGCAGCAGGAAACAGCGCTGCAGCAGGCGGAAAACAGACACCAGCATGTCTCAGACGGCAGAGACAACAGAAAGTCACCTGCAGTGTTTGAAGTGTGGGATGCTGTTTCCAAACGCAGAGCGACTCTCCGACCACCAGAAGAAGTCTCACCCGGTGTGCTCGGTGTGCGCGACGCCATTCACCGGCATCCTGAGACTCCGCGAACACGAGATTAAAGAGCACGGGCTGCTGCCGTACACCTGCGACTACTGCCCCAAGAGATTCAACCACAAAGCTCACCGCAACCTGCACGTGAAGGCCCGGCACACCGGGGAGAAAACCTGCCACTGCGACATCTGCGGGAAGGGCTACTCCTGCATCAGCGTGCTGAAGACGCACAGGATGACCCACTTCGAGAAGACGTTCATCTGCGACGTCTGTGGGAAAAGCTTCTACCACGCTTGTCACCTGACGCGCCACAAACTGGTGCACCAGGAGGTCCGGCCGTACCAGTGCTCCACCTGTGGGAAGGGCTTCACCCAGACCGCCAATCTGCGCAGCCACCAGGTGATCCACACCGGAGAGAGGCAGCTCTGCTCCATCTGCGGCAAGAGCTACCGCTGCCTGAAGAACCACGTCATCAGCAAACACTCGCACGAGCTCCCCGCCGACGAGCTGCCGGCCAGCGACACCATCATCACCTGCGAGGTGTGCGGCAAGAAGTTCCCCAACCCGTCGCAGTTTAAAGTTCACCAGAGGAGCCACACAGGAGAGAAACCGTTCCACTGCGACATCTGCGGGAAGAGTTACCGCCTGAAGGAGCTGTTGAGGGACCACAGGTACACCCACACCGGGGAGAAGCCCTACAGGTGTACCCTCTGCTCCAAAACCTTTAACCTGGCCACCAGCTTCATGAGGCACCGCAGCATCCACACCGGAGAGACGCCGTACAGCTGCCTGGACTGCGGGAAACACTTCCGTCTGCTCACCTTCCTGAAGGCTCACCTGCAGACCAAAGCTCACCTGAAGCAGACGCAGCCTGTCACCTCGGACTGAGACCAGGTTAGATCAGGGTCACTGTTACACTGTATGGCGGACAGCTGAGCCCTCCCTCCACATGTGACAGTGACTCCAGGTTCATTACCCAGCTGGTTTCAGTCTTTCCTCCAGATGTTGACCCAGCTGCAGGGACTTGATGCCATTCAGACTCTCTGTGTCCCTTTGCTGGATCTGAGGAGACCGAAACAGGAAAAACAGCACTTTTATATAGTGTTGTAATGTATGTTGGTCTTAGATCTGAACTTGGATCAGTTTGAACAGATTCAACGCTGTGAGCAGCAAAGTGGACAGAAAAGTAAAACAGACACATGAAGTACTGACAGTTTTAATGTCCTGCAGGTTGAACCTTCTGCTTCACTGCAGGTCAACATCACCATCTTCTTCAGACATGCTGAGACGTATGAAAATAAAATTAAGTGCTTTGAATAATAATAATGTGTCTCTGAATGTGTGACTTCTGCAGCCACTGATTTGAACCTGGTTCAGTAGCACTAAACCCAACTAGTGTCTCTTTAATGAAGGGGATCAGATTGTGTTGTGGTTGTTTGGATCAGCTGATCTGTCCTGTTTGATTTTCTATCAGCAGATTAACAATCAGAGACAAACAGGATCATTAAAAGTCATAAAGGTGATTAAATCTATCGTACAAACACAAAGGTGGGATTAACTGTTGTATACATCCTTTAATCTGACCTCTGGTCTGTAGGAAAACACACAAACAGTCCTGCAGGATTACTGAGGAGCATCGGTTATCATCTGATTATCTGCGATCAGTCAAACAGATTAAAGTATTTGATGAAAACAGCAGTCAGATAGATTCATGTGAATCTGAGGAGGCAGCAGATCTCAGGTCAGAGGTCACTGAGCAGCAGCAGCAGCACTGGTTCTGACTGGAAACCAGCAAGAACAAACTCACCAGTTACACTGGTTTGTTTTTCTGGAGGACGTGTGCAGCAGAGTCCTCATGTTTGTGGCTTTTGTAACTTTAAATGTTCAATTATAATTTATGTTTTGAATTATCATGGTATATATTGTTTTTGTATCTTTGTGTCTCATCAGTTATTTTATGATTCTGATAAAACACTTTAACATGAAATATAAATACATGTAAAACTGATCAAACTAATTGATCCAGAGCTGATCTTCAGTGTGCAGTACCTGAGCAGACCTACAGGGGGCAGCAGCCATTTAATAATGTTCACGCTATGATTTCCTTAATTAACCACCTTCTTATCTTATTCTGATTAATAATTCAGCCTCAGTCTGTTTAACCCTTTCAGTTTCAGGCCTTGTAGCGCCGCCGCCCATATAAAGAGCAGGAGATGTTGAAGAAGCAGCTGGACAGACAGGAGACACATTGATTAACAAAAAGATGAGAGACACCGGAAAGAAAGAGACAGCAACACTAAATGAAGAACCAAAAGCTAATGACAGCTGCAGCCTCCTTCCATCCACCTGCCCAGGTAAATACAGGGTGAGTTAAGACCAGCATCACAAGGACACCTGCCAGCCTCTGCACTGGTCTAAGGTGCTGATGCACTGGACTTTATCAGAACCAATACGCCCAGTGAGGTCACCCAGTCTGAATCTTATAGCGCCAGCCTGTTTCAGAGCTGTTGGACTGCTTCACTCACTGTGACCTTTCAGTGACTGCCAGTGACTTCATCACTTCCTGTTTCTCCTTCATAGCAGGAAGAAGCCACTCGGGTACTCTATAGAGTCTTTGACACGCCAGTGTAGGGTCCTCGAGGAGGTGCTGGTTTGTCCAAAAACTGGAGGAACGAAGACCAACAGCTGCTCCTGCATCTCTGGAGACATCGGAGACACGAGTGAACCTGGTCAGTTCGATCCTGACAGTGTCTTTCTGCCACTCTGTTATTTCTTAAGGACCAGGATGTTGATATGTTGATCAAACAGTGGGCGGGACGCTGGGACTGACTTTTACATGAATCTTGTGTTTATGATTTCTCTTCTTCTCTTCCTTCTGATTAATGTGTGATGGTGGAAAACAACAAAGACTTGATATTTCTTACTCAGCTGCATTCATCCGATGCCTTGGTTTGTTTTTAGACCCAGAAGGTCTTTATAGGTCTTTATACAGACGCAACACAATGCTCTCCTTGAATCAGGAGGTTTTAACCAAAGCACCCAAAACTTCCTGTAACTGATCTAAGAAACATGTTGGATTTTAAATCTTCTGAATGTTATGTTCCCAATCAACAAGAAAAACTGATGACCAGAAAATAAAAACGGTGGGTGTAAAAGTGAATCTGAAACCAAAACAATTTTAAAAAGAATTAAATATTAAATTGAATAACATAATGAAAATAAAACATAAGGAAAGGGAAATAAAAAAAAAGAAATTATTTTTCAAGGACAATGACATTAAATAAATAGAAATGTTTATAAAATAAAAATATAAAATAAAATGATAACAATGAAGATGGATATTAAAACGTAAATACAAATATAGATTTCTTTTCCAAAACCATAATACACACACACACACACACACACATACACACACACACACATTTTGGCACTAAAGCTCTTCCATACCAGCACACACCTGAGAACACCTGAGAGAGAGAGAGAGAGAGAGAGAGAGAGAGAGAGAGAGAGGATGTGTTTGTGTTGAGGTGTGCCACTTACTGTTGTGGATGCAGAGGATCAACATGGCTGCCCACAGCAGAGGGGGGACCAGACTCTTCAGGACCATCCTGAGCCGCTGCAGGACACTGGGACTAGCTCAGACCAGGACCGGACCGGGACAACACAGGTGTCTGTCCTCCCTCCCTGAACTACCACCACCGGGCACCTGGAGCTCCCAGCTGTCTCGGTTGTCGCACCGGGATCTGTACCGGCTCTCGGTCACAGATCCGGATCAGTTCTGGGGATCCGCCGCCGCTGACAGACTCAGCTGGGTGAAACTGTTCCATCGGGTCCGGGACTGCGAGCTCAGCAGCGGGAAGATCAGATGGTTCCTGGGCGGGAAGCTCAATGTGTCCGGTGAGAGATCAACTGTCCGGTTATCAACAAACTGTCCGGTTATCAATATGTCCGCCTGTTGCATACAAATAAAAATCTACGTTTGGATTAAAGTTTGTCATGAAAAAACTCCACCTAACATTCCTCTAACTTTACCAACAAAGAGACGAACTTTTCCTGCATTTAATAACCCTTTAATAAGTCTTTAATAAGCCTTTAATAAGCCTTTAATATGAACCTACAGCGCGTCGATTCCTCACAGCAGTTCACTGCGGCTCAAAAAGTTCAAATCTTTGTGTGAAGTCAAAGAAACTTCAGTACAGTGTACAAACATTTTACTTAAGCAAAGTACAAAAGTGTTATTAAGCATTATAAAATACTTACCACCAAAAGGAAAAGTACTCATTATGAAGAATAAAGACTGTCAGTATATAGAGAGACTGTCAGTATATAAAGACAGGCAGTATATAAAGACTGTCAGTACATATAGACTGGCAGTATATAAAGACTGTCAGTATATAGAGACAGGCAGTATATATAGACTGTCAGTATATAAAGACTGTCAGTACATATAGACTGTCAGTATATAGAGAGACTGTCAGTACATATAGACTGGCAGTATATAAAGACTGTCAGTATATAGAGAGACTGTCAGTACATATAGACTGGCAGTATATAAAGACTGTCAGTATATAGAGAGACTGGCAGTATATAAAGACAGGCAGTATATAAAGACTGTCAGTACATATAGACTGGCAGTATATAAAGACTGTCAGTATATAGAGAGACTGTCAGTATATAAAGACAGGCAGTATATAAAGACTGTCAGTATATAAAGACTGTCAGTACATATAGACTGTCAGTATATAGAGAGACTGGCAGTATATAAAGACAGGCAGTATATAAAGACTGTCAGTACATATAGACTGGCAGTATATAAAGACTGTCAGTATATAGAGAGACTGTCAGTATATAGAGACAGGCAGTATATATAGACTGTCAGTAAATAGAGAGACTGTCAGTATATAAAGACAGGCAGTGTATATATAGACTGGCAGTATATAAAGACTGTCAGTATATAGAGAGACTGGCAGTATATAAAGACAGTCAGTATATAAAGACTGTCAGTACATATAGACTGGCAGTATATAGAGAGACTGTCAGTATATTAAGACTGTCAGTATATAAAGACTGTCAGTATATAGAGAGACAGTCAGTATATAAAGACAGTCAGTATATAAAGACAGTCAATACATATAGACTGTCAGTATATATAGAGACTGTCAGTATATAAAGACTGTCAGTATATATAGAGACTGTCAGTATATAGAGACAGGCAGTATATATAGACTGTCAATATATAAAGACAGTACATATAGACTGTCAGTATATAGAAAGAGTCAGTATATAGAGAGACTGTCAGTATATAAAGACAGTCAGTACATATAGACTGTCAGTATATAGAGAGACTGTCAGTATAGAGATAGACTGTCAGTATATATATAGACTGTCAGTATAGAGAGACTGTCAGTATATATAGAGACTGTCAGTATATAGAAAGACTGTCAGTGTATAGAGAGACTGTCAGTATATATAGAGACTGTCAGTATATAAAGACAGTCAGTACATATAGACTGTCGGTATATATAGAGACTGTCAGTATATAAAGGCAGTCAGTACATATAGACTGTCAGTATATATATAGACTGTCAGTGTATAGAGAGACTGTCAGTATATAGAGAGACTGTCAGTATAGAGATAGACTGTCAGTATATATATAGACTGTCAGTATAGAGAGACTGTCAGTATATATAGAGACTGTCAGTATATAGAAAGACTGTCAGTATATAGAGAGACTGTCAGTATAGAGATAGACTGTCAGTATATATAGAGACTGTCAGTATAGAGAGACTGTCAGTATATATAGAGACTGTCAGTATATAGAAAGACTGTCAGTATATAAAGGCAGTCAGTACATATAGACTGTCAGTATATATAGAGACTGTCAGTATATAGAGAGACTGTCAGTATATAAAGACAGTCAGTACATATAGACTGTCAGTATATATATAGACTGTCAGTGTATACAGAGACTGTCAGTATATAGCGAGACAGTCTCTGCAGTGCTTTGTGTCTATCCTCCTGTTGTTTTTCTCTCTCTGATAATAATCCAATAATATTCCAATAATGTCGGCTGGATAGTTTGTATTGTGTCAGATCTGATACAGGAGGATTATTATTCTCTTGTTACAGAAATTATTTTGTAAATCTGCGGCGTGAGACACAAACAAGATCTTCAGTCTTAAATCCATTTTGGGATTCATTTTCAATCACAGTATAAATGTGACAGTTTCCATCAGGATCATGTGACTGAGACGATGACATGTGTTCGTGGTACTTTTCAACACGACTGCATTGCTGTACTAATAATAGTTCAGGTAGATCACCTGGTAGACATGCTGCAGCGGGGTTTCGATTCCAACACGTGCCCTTTGCTGCATGTCATCATCTGTTTCTCTTCAGCTGTCACTATATAATAAAAGCAAAAATGCCCAAAACATATCTTTAAAAAATAAATTACAAGATATGGGGGATAATTACTGCACAATATAGGTAAGGTCAATGTCAAACAGTGCATTTCCATCCATCTCGTGATTTACAGAAAGATCTTTATCCACTGACGCAGTCTCTATTTGTTTCTACGGAGTCACCAAGGGGTCATAAGCATAACCTGTTTCTGGTGAACACCAGATAAATTCTGCTTACCTGAAAAAATTTTTTTGGGGGCCTCCATGCTTACTATATTTTCTTGATTAGTTGATGAATTGTTTGGTCTATAAAATCTCAACAAATGACAGAATTTCTCAAAGCCCAAGCTGACGTCCTCAAATGTTTTGTTTTGTCTAACAAACAGTTCAAAACCCCAATATATTTACTGTGATATGAAACAGAGAAAAGCAGAAAATCCTCACGATTTCAAAGCTGGTTTCAGAGAATGTTTTGCTTGATAAATGACTTAAATGATTCATTTGTTATCAAAATAGTGAGTCTGATGGTATTATGTTCACATCCCGCTGTGTCTGTCTGTCTGCCAGTAAACTGTCTGGACGTCCATGTTGAGAAACATCCGGACCGAGTGGCTCTGATCTGGGAGCGAGATGAACCTGGCACTGAGGTGAAGGTCACCTACAGGTATGAACATCTATAAGCTGATAAGTTCCTTGTATCCACCCTCTATGCAGATGATACTGATCTTTATCTTATCAACATAGTGTGTTGTCCTGAAGTTATCTAAAAACATCATGTGATTACAGCACCATAAATGTAAAGGAATGTATTGTAATCTGTGCAAAAGACACATGTTCAGCTGGTAAAGTTTAACAGACATTCAGTATATAAAGACTGTCAGTAAAACTGATCAGGAAACAGGGAAGATTCTTACTAAAATATGCTCATACATAAAACAAGGGAAATTGGAAATAAAGGTCTGTCTGATCCAAATGAAGACCTGGTTCTCTCCAGTTAATACAATGCCTGAAAAAACCTAATTAAATAAGTATCTTTATTTATACATCAGAAGAAGAGCAGGATGTCACCAAGTGCTTCACAAAAAGAAATAATGCAATGGACATAAATACAGACTTAGGACGAATAAAAACAATAAAAAGAAGTTAGTAATAATAGAAATGTACTAATTACTATAATGAAGATATCAGCATCATCATCATCATCAACCTCAGCGTCCCGTGGTCTGTCCAACAGAGAGCTGCTGGAGACCACCTGCCGCCTTGCCAACACCCTCAAGAGCCATGGGATCCACAAGGGGGACACAGTGGCCATTTACATGCCAGTGTCACCGCTGGCGGTGGCGGCCATGTTGGCGTGTGCCCGTATCGGTGCGGTGCACACCGTGGTGTTTGCCGGGTTCAGCTCAGAGGCTCTGGCAGGAAGGATCCAGGATGGTGAGTCATCCTCCACCGGTCTCGTTGTTCTAACCTGAATCATAAGGGGGGTTTTCATATTCACTTTAACACAGTCAGAGTTTTATTGGGGCAGCATCTAGTGGACATCAGAGGAACTGCAGCTCCACGGAACTTTTTAGCCTCTTTTAGCTCCACCACTTTAGTCCAGACTGAACTATCTCAACAGCTATTGGACAGATTGAGATGACATTTTGTGCCGACATTCTTGTTCCTCTGGCTTTTCCTCTAGCGTCAACATGAGGTTGACATTTGTAGTTTTGAGTGAAATGTCTCAACAGCTATTGGATGGATTGTCATGAAATCTGGTTCAGACATTAATCTGGTTTATGACCAAATACCTGCAAAGCTAATGACGCTCCCATCAGCCTCAGCTGTACTTTGTGTTCAGTGCTAATTAGCTAACTAAGACGATGAACATGGTAAACATTATACCTGCTAAACATCAGCATCTTTGCATTGTCATTGTGAGCATGTTAGCAATTTGATGTTAGCATTTAGCTCAAAGTAAGTACAGCCTCACAGAGCTGCTAGCATGGCTGTGGAGTCTTAGACTGGTTTCAGAGCTACCTGCTTCCAGAGAAACAGCTCTGTTTATGGGAATTTCACAAAACCTGCGACACACAAGCTGCAAACAATCAGATGAACAGATGATTTTCTGTTGCGTTCATTTTGGTACTGAGTCGAACATTTCTTGGGGTTAGTGTGGTGGCTTTGGACTCTTGAGCTCTGTATTTCCGCAGTCTTGGTTATGGCCCTGTTCTGAACGTCAACTAAAGGTCCTTTTCCAGTCAAAGCGGGCACCCCTAGAACTTGGACAAACCTTCATGCTGCGAGTCAGATGTTTATGACAAACGATTTCAGTTTTTCATTCCTTCAGCTGCAGCAGCATGAAGGTCAAACCAGGAGGAATGTGAGGGGAGGAGCCTGTTACTTTTATTCATATTTGATTTGCATTGTGTTCCAAAACCTTCATACACTATCGTGCTGTACCCTGATGGGAATCGAACCTGTAAGTGTGGCAGAATGAGTGCTCATTCCACTCTCCACACATAGAAAGCGAGCTGCAGCTCTCAGTAGTTATTAGTTTAAGGAGGTCAGACAGCTGCTCAAGGACTTCTGTGTTTTGGAAACAGTCGCCACCTTCAAACCCAAACACAGCGACTCGGCCGGCTGAGCAGCAGGAGAAGCAGAGCATGATGGGACTGCAGCTGAGTGCATGTGCAGGAATAAGTGGGAGAACCAGGACAGTCAACTATCAGAGCGTGTAAAGTGTTTATTTCAGGAACACTGAGACACAGAAGAACGAAACTCTCTGCCTCTTCACTACAAAGTGGTTCATTCTTCTGAAGTGCAATACAAATGTGCAAATGTGGAATATAAAGGGTCTGGATTCAGAATGCAGGACAACAACATACGAAGCTCCTCCTGATGGGATGGGAGGCTTCTGGTTGGTCACTAATTAGTGGAATTTACTAAAATACGAAATACATTCACCATCTCTCCTCTTTCCATTTCATTAAATATAATTCTGTTTTTTGCTGTACAGATTGTAAAGACCCTGAGGTAAATTGTGATTTGTGATATGGGGCTAAATAAATAAAATGGACTTGACTTGAGCTGATTTAGGACCATCTTTGAATTTTGACTCTGGCTGGTGTTATACCTCACCTGTAAATAATCATGTATACAGGTGACCTGCTGCATCTGTGCTGATGGAGCTGCTGGAGGGATCAGCTGGGTAGAAGAGTTTACAGATAAGATGAAGCTCAAGTCCTATCAGCCTTGTTTCCTATTCAGCCTGTTGGTTGACTCATCAGCAGGATATCTGAACACATCTGAAAAGTTCTGAAAGTTCAGTTCAAGTCAGAATTCGTACTGTGAAACTTTGATAACTTACCTGTGATCACATGTACGCTCAACTACAGCGGGAAGTCTCCTCTGATCAAAGGGTTCAATGCCAGACCAGGACTCTGTCGGTGACTTCAGGATGTTAGTTTAGACTTTTTTTCACCAAACTCTATATTATATATTTAAAGGTTTACAGCAGGTTTTAAGAGTTAAAGGAGAGACAGAACGTTCAGCAGTCAAACTACAGTCACAGTGTCACTTTGACTTTATTTCAGCTGATTTCAGCACAGTCGGCTCCTGTTTGTCAGTGTCTGATGGTGGAAACTGTGTTTCCACGTTATTGTAACTTTGATTAGCGAGTAGAGAAACACAGACAGAGAGAAGCCTGTTAATGACACTCAGAGGTTCAATAACAAAACTATAATGTGCATGTTAACATGTAAACACTTGCTGTAACTACCGTCTACTGGCGATGTTAGCTGCTATCAGCTACTGGCTACAGAACTAGCTAAGACAGCCTCACAGAACTGTTAGCATGGAAACGTTTGTGGAACCTCTTAAATCTTAAATACTAAAACCAGGTTTTCCAGTGAGGGACGGTTCATTAAATGTGCTTTCAGCAGGCGTGTGTTGTGTCGACAGCTCAGTGTAAAGCCGTGGTCACCTGTAATGAAGGGGTGAGGGGCGGCCGACTCGTCCGCCTGAAGTCTACGGTGGATGCCGCGGTGAAGAGCTGCCCGACTGTCCGACACGTGTTCGTCTCTCAGAGGACACAAACACCTGCTGTGATGGGACAGCTGGACGTCCCCCTGGAGGAGGTGAGACACCTGATCAATGGATGATACATGACGGAGATGATTGATTAGGGTGTCACAGTCACGTAATCTACGTCACGTTAGTAGTAGTAGTACAGTTACATGCTGTCCTGTAGTACAGTAGTAGTAGTATCAGTAGTATCAGTAGTGCAGTTACATGCTGTCTCTTCCAGGTGATGTCCTCTCAGTCTCCTGTCTGTCCTGCGGAGCCTCTGGACAGTGAAGATCTTCTGTTTCTTCTCTACACATCAGGAAGTACGGGGAAACCTAAAGGCATCGTCCACACACAGGCTGGATACCTGCTGTACACCTCACTCACACACCAGGTACACACACACACACACACACACCTTGGACAGGACGTGTGTTTTGATTGAACATTTCTCTTGAACTTTGAAAAGTTTGGAGGTTTGTGAGCTGAAGGTTTGTGTGGATTGAAACTCCACCGCAGCTGTTGGCCTCTCGGGGCTGTGATTCAGGTCGTGTTGCTGTTTTAATGAGGAAGAAAAGACAAAGGAGAGCAGTTACACAACAGGCCAAACAACAACCCTGCTGTTGAGCGACGAGGACGAGGAGGAGGAGGAGCAGGGGGAGGAGGAGGACGAGGACGAGGAGCAGGGGGAGGAGGAGGACGAGGACGAGCAGGGAGAGGACGAGGACGAGGAGGAGGAGGAGGAGGAGGATGAGGACGAGCAGGGGGAGGACGAGGACGAGGACGAGGACGAGGAGCAGGGGGAGGAGGAGGACGAGGACGAGGAGCAGGGGGAGGACGAGGACGAGGAGGAGGAGGAGGAGGACAGTGAAGAGGAGGAGGAGGACGCAGCCTTGACGCCAAATCTGCCTCTGAGCTTCAAATTAGCTTTTTTGTGATTGACAAGCAGAAACATCTGCTTTCTGTGTGTGTGTGTGTGTGTGTGTGTGTGCGTGTGTGTGTGTGTGTGTTTGCAGGGATTGACGTGATGTTTACGATGATAATTGAATAAAAACATAAACCTTAATAACTCCCCCCCCCCCATCACTGCCAAATATTTATCAGTGCTAATTTCTAAAGCAGCTTAGTGGCTCAGGGCTGGTGGGGGGGGGGGGGGGGGGGTTGGCTTGTTGTTTGTTTGGATGAAACAACAGAACAAAAGCTGCTTTATCTGAAAAAGACAAGGACTGCTGGGTCCATGCCAGGGCGAGAGACACTGCCACACACACACACACAGGGAGGGGGGGAGGAGGGGGCGTTGCTAGGCGCCTCACGTTGGCCCTTCAGCCATTTTGTTTCTGATCAAAACAACTCCAGGTTTCCTCCACTGAACTAAATCATTCAGTCCGTCACTCCTCACCAAACAGGAAGTCTACAGAGGCCTCTGGTGACTTTATTACAAGTCATAAGCAGAATGAGCCCTATCAGTGTTATATTACTGGATCATTGTTAATGATGTATAAATATATAAGCGGTACTTCAGTTGTGTATTTGGTTGAAGTACAGCTGAATCTGTAATAAAACATCACATTTTATAAACAACGTAAGTAAACGTCTTCAGACGTGATCTCACACTCAGTTTGTGAGAAATTATTTTGCATCTCAACAACTGCATGCTAATTGACCAAGACTGGGGCTTCTGGGAAATGTAGTGTGCACTGACCCTGATCCGACCCTCGTGTTGTTGTGTGATTTCTTCAGTATGTGTTTGACTCCCGGGACGGCGACGTGTTCGGCTGCGTGGCGGACGTCGGCTGGATAACGGGACACAGCTACGTGGTCTACGGCCCGCTGTGTAACGGCGCCACCACCGTCCTGTTTGAGAGCACACCTGTTTATCCAAACCCAGGTAAGATCCAACACTACAGACACTGTTAATGTCTCAAGATCTGCAGGTTCAGTCCCCCAACAGAGCTGCAGACCAACGCTTAGTTTAGGGAGACAGCTGGGGGAAGTTGTTGGACTCGTAATGGATGGACAGAGTTTTATTGGCCTCTCTCTGGTGTTCGGTCACTCATTAATGTTGGTTTATTACCCTCAGTTGTAGAGTGCAGCCAGTTTATCTCACCTCTATTGTTTTACTGTCCGAACAGGAAGTCCCCACAAAGTGATCTTTTGTCACTGTGATGTGGGCCTGACCTTTGACCCTTGCTTGGGACATAACTTCATACAGGGCTCAAAGATGTCCAGGAGGAAGCTATGAAAACAAACAAGAGAATAATGACAAATAACAAAGAATCTCACTGACTTTACTTTTTATTTCTTGTCAAATATTTATCATGTGCTTGAATTACCTGCTAAACATCAGCATGTCATTGTGAGCATGTTAGCATGCTGACGTTAGCATTTAGCTCCGCTGTATCTAACTACAACCTCACAAAGCTGCTAGCATGACTGTAACACTTCACGTTGGTTTGTGGACTACCGTTCTAAAGCCTCGACTTTGGCTTTTGGCCGTGGCCATCTTGTTTTTGTTTTTGCCATATTTGGGCATTGGCCACCACACTGTTCTCATTCATGCACATCACTGTGTGTGTATGTGTGTGTGTGTTGTCTTCCAGGGAGGTACTGGGAGACGGTTCAGCGTCTGAAGATCACTCAGTTTTATGGCGCGCCGACGGCTCTGCGTCTGCTGCTGAAGTACAACGACAGCTGGGTGAAGAAGTACGACCGCTCGTCTCTGAGGACGCTCGGATCAGGTCACGATCATGGCGCCTTTAACCCTTACATCAGATAACAGACACAAAGTGGGCTTTCAGCCAGACGTCTCATATTAAACCAGATCATCTGCACACAGACCAAAGATCAATATCCAGTCTATTGATAACCCACATTAGAGAGATTTTAACTGACTGTGTTTCTATCAGAGGTTAGAAGGTGACTTCAGTTAAAGTACACAAGTATTGTATTGAGGGTCGGGCCCCTCCAAAGGGTCGCCAGATCAGTCTGAGGGGTCGTGAGATGATTAACGAGAGGAAAGAAGAAGAAACTAAGTTCTGAGACACAAATCTGTTTTCAGTTTTTGTGTGAAATATTGGAGAGTTTTATGTCTTCAGCCTCCAACAATAATTCAAAATAAATATAAAGTTTTGAGGGGAAATGTCTCTTTTGTGGAACTGAAACGTGACAAAGTACTTCAGTAAATGTACTTCACTTTCCACCTCTGATTTAACACACACACACACAGTCACAACATATCAGACTGGAAGCTGATACAAGTTTGATAAAACCATATAAACAGTGTGTGTGTGTGTGTGTGTGTGTGTGTGTGTGTGTGTGTGCGCAGTGGGAGAGCCCATTAACCATGAGGCCTGGCACTGGTTCCACAGTGTGGTTGGAGATGGACGGTGTCCTTTAGTGGACACCTGGTGGCAGACAGGTGAGACACACTGACATTCGCCGTACATACAGACTGAAACACTAGAGTCGCGACAGGCTGCCATTCGCTGTGAGTGGAACCTCCAAACAGCAGACTCTCCCCAGTGTGGAACCCCCCACAGTTTGACCTGGACAATGATGTATGATATGATAGACAACCAGTCAGCTGGTTCCTGCGGGTAAACATCGGGACACCGCTCCGTCTCTATACTTCAGTACTCCTGCAGCTCATCAGGTTGTTGTCATGTGATTGTGTCACCCATTCACTCACACATTCCAGTGATCGAACCCCCAACCCGCTTTAACCAGCTTTACCTCCCGTGCGACAGTACTAACCACTGCACCACTGATGACTCATAAAACACCTTCTTTGGTTCAAGCCTTTATGATCAGACTACAAACCTCAGAGAGTCGAGCTCAGCTAACACTTGGATTACTTTATACCAAGCTAAATACAGCATGAACACAAAGTTACATCAGAAGAGAAAACCTGGAAAACACCCGGGTCTCAGATGTAGTTTCCTGGTCTCTCTTCCTGTTTGTCAGTTTGTTTGTGGATCTGACTGTAAGTCTGTCTGATTCTCTCTTTACTGAAGCTTTAACCCTAATTTGAACGATTAGCAGCAGAACATCTGCAGCTCAGCAGAAAATGAATTAAGATCAAATCCTCAACACACTTACACCCCAACCCCCCCCAAACACCAGCCCCTCAGGACAGTCCAGGATCACTGACAGCAGTGTGAGAGAGTGTGACCTAATTCCTCAACAATCACTACACAGTGTGTGTGTGTGTGTGTGTGTGTGTGTTGTTTTTAAATCAGACTTTAAACTCTCTGCCAGCTGCTTCTTTCTCTTGAAAAGAGAAAAATCCCCAATAAATTAAGAAATTAAAGGAAATTAAAGCTGCACGTAGAAGCAACGTCTGAGGCCCTCTAGTGGCAGCCAGAGGTAACTGTTATATATACTGAAGTCATGTATTTGAGTTCAATTACAAAAAATATATTTACAATGTTTTGACTGTTAATTATTTACATATTTAAATATTTTTACAACAATCTGCTGAATCTACCTCCTCACATTTATCTCAGTCGGTCAGTCCTCCTGGCTTCTGGTTGGTTAGTTCAGTCACATGTGAGTTAGGAACAAGGAAGTGTCGTTGTCGAAGCCGATGACGTTTTCTTCTCATTAACAGTGATCCAACCATCACGTATATATTATTAATATAATATACATCTTTGTTTACTTACTTACAAATGAATACTCATACATCACAAATAGACAAATAGACATTAATATAGACACTGTCATATTGTGGCTGCCTCTGGGGGGCGCTGGCAGGACTGCTGACTGATAAACTAATATCAATGATAAGTCTTCCATGACATGAACTTACAAACACGTCTTTCGTCCTGCAGGTCCGTCTGCCTGATTAAATGTTTATCATTAAATATTTAATGAGCAAACCCAGCTGCACTCGAATGCAACATCAAAGAGTAAAACCCTCCCTCTCTGTGGAGGAGTTCTTTCCTCTTCACTGATATGAAATCATCTCTCTGTAGAGACCGGTGGAGTCTGTATCGCCCCTCGTCCTGCAGAGGAAGGCGCTCCGATTGTCCCAGCGATGGCGATGAGGCCGTTCTTCGGCATCCAGCCGGTTCTCATGGGAGAGAAGGTGACCTGAAAACCACAAAACCACACTGAAAATGCTCCAAACAAGAAAAAAGAAGTTCTCTTGAAACCAACTTTGACCTCGTAGTGCTGATGTAAATGTTCAAAGGTAGCAAATACAAGAACTTCATGAGTAATTTCACTTTTTTCACTTTTTTTAGTATTTGTACCGTCAATTAATTATACTATAAATGGATCCTGGTCCCAGTCTTCACTGTTTATTGGAACACAAGTCCTGAAGACTGATCCTAACCCCCGCTAAAACTACATCTTGTTGTCTTTATGCTAAGCTAAGCTAACCAGCTGCTGGCTTCATGTTTACCGTGCAGAAATGAGAGTGGTATATGAGTGTCTTTCCTAAAAAGGTTGAACTTTACCTTTAAGTTTGGTTGTGATTAAACTGCAGAAACTATGAGACATGCAGGCACTGATCTCAGTCTCAGACAAATATATACATTGGTAGCCAAATGATTTTACAAATACTAAACCTGGACAACATCAGTTTGGTGATGATATCAGCCAGAGGTCCCAGGATTGACCCTTGAGGACCTCCACAGGTCAGAGTAGCACAATCACACACTTTGTCAGCGATGGAAACACAACGGACTTGTGATTAAATAGAAACCATTCAAGTGCTACACCAAGTATCCCATAATAATGAAGTGTAGTCATGTGGTTTGTGTCTCTTTGTGGTGGTCTTGTGTATCTTTATGGTGGTTTTGTGTATCTTTGTGGTGGTTTTGTGTCTCTTTGTGGGGGTTTGTGTGTCTTTATGGTGGTTTTGTGTCTCTGTGTGGTGGTTTTGTCTCTTTGTGGTGGTTTTGTGTCTCTTTGTGGTTTAGCTGGACTTGTGCCTGTTAGGCCCGGTTAGTAATGGATCCATGTATATCAGACTTTGGATACACAGCCAAGGACACAACATGCAAATAAATGAAAGATGTTAAAATCAAAAGGGAAAATATGCAGCTTCTGTCAATGAAAGTGCGTTTTGAAGATTGATTTAAAAGCCTCTGAGGATCTATCAGAGCTCTCCTCCAATCAGCTTCAGCTCAGATCTCCCATCAATCTCAGGGTCTCGTTAACCCCACTTGACCTTTAGATTTAAGAGGTCAAACGAGCCTTCGAATGACACCCCTCTCTTTCTCAGTTTAATCTTTCAATTAAAACAGGACCAGCAGCATCTGTTTGCTTTGATTAACAGACTTTCAGACTCAGTCGGTTTGATCGCCGCTCCTCCAAATTAATTATCCGCTAGTTTCCCCATTTCCCTCCCTCTGTTAAAGAACTGTAATCTGCGGGTGTTCGAGGGTTTTTCATCATCACTGGTTACTGAGTGTAGATTAGATTAGATTAGGCCTCCTTCAGTTTCACATTTCATCCTCTGACGAGGTCGGGGTCACTTCACTTTCACTCCAATCTTCTCAGAGTGAACACAAACTGCACTGTAACCACTGATGAAGACGGTCCTGATGTGTTTAACAGACAGTTTGTGCAGAATTTAATTTGCACACTTTAACACTGGCCTCATTCTCAGAGTACTGTATGTACACAATAACACTGAGAAAATCTAACGTTAGGGAGGCAGTAGATCAGGTTCTGTTGTGTCGTATTTTATAAAACTGACACCCTGAACCGTCTTGTACTATGAGAGTAGTTTTGTGCAGTGGTAGAAGTAGTATTCAGGTCCTTTATTAGAGTAAAAGTAGCAATACCACAATGTTAAAATGTTCTGTCCTGCATTCAAAACTTTACTTGAGTATTATCAGAAAAATGTACCCAAGTATCAAAGGTAAAAGTACTCAATATGTAGCAGAATTACCTCTTTCACATTATTATTATTAGTATATATATACGAAGAGGCTAAAGCCAACAGGTCCATGATCATGCTGACAGACTGAGGCTAAAGCTAACAGGTCCCAGATCATGATACCATGCTAACAGACTGAGGCTAAAGCCAACAGGTCCATGCTATCATGCTAACAGACTAGGGCTAAAGCTAACAGGTCCCAGGTCATGATATCATGCTAACAGGCTAAGGCTAACAGATCCCAGGTTATGATATCATGCTAACAGACTGAGGCTAAAGCTAACAGGTTCCAGGTCATGATATCATGCTAACAGGCCGAGGCTAAAGCTAACAGGTCCCAGGTCAAGATATTGTGCCAACAGCCTGAGGCTAAAGCTAACAGGTCAGCTAACCTGTAACCCCTCACAATAATGGAGTTAGCTAATGATATGCTAACTCTTAGCCTTGGAGGAATATGAAATGTCTCTACATTTTTAAATTCTCAGAATATGTCACAGAGTTTGGTTGGTGGCTGGTCAGAAGTTTCTTACATGTGGTTCTGCTGGGGGAATTTGGACTCATGACGTAGTGTTTCCAAAATCAAACTAACAGCAGCTACCGGTACTGTCCTGTATGATATGAGCATACATTCACTGTCCTGTATGTTGCATATCCTGTCGTGTGATTGTCAGGGCGAACCTCTGTCTGGTAACTCTGTCAGCGGAGCTCTGTGTTTCAGCCAGCCGTGGCCTGGCATGGCTCGGAGCATCTATGGAGACCACCAGAGATTCGTCGACGCGTATTTCAAACCGTATCCTGGTCAGTGAAAATAAAACATGCAGCAGTGATTCAGTTTATGATCCCAGTCTGTGAGCTGATGGTGTTTTTCTGTCAGGTTGTTATTTTACTGGTGACGGGGCATACCGCTCAGAGGACGGTTACTACCAGATCACCGGCCGGATGGACGATGTCATCAACGTCAGCGGTCACCGTCTCGGTACGGCGGAGATCGAGGACGCTCTGGTGAGACGCCGCATGATAGTATCACATTATCTTCATCATACTCTTACTATCATTTATTTAGACAAGACAATATGAACAAATCTGAATTATAAGAATTAGAGATACAGTATTGCAGAATCCCCTGAAGTCATCAGAGAGTCTTTCCCCAACTTCAGAGCATCTTGATTGCATTTGTTGTTCAATAAAGAGTCAGTTTGTTCCTCTCTGTGAAGAACTGCATCTCGCTCATCTAAAAGGTTCATTTTCTTCATCTTTTCAGCTGAAACCTGAACGTTAGCTGTTGTTGTTATTCGTGTTGTTTTGCAGGATGAACATCCAGCTGTTCCAGAAACGGCTGTGATTGGATTCCCACATGACATCAAAGGAGAAGGTGAGAGTTAAAACAGGTAACATACAGAAGTGTTCTGCTCTGTGTTTATATGGAAACACATGGTGGTCAGCTGGAGGAAGAATTCAAAATAAAACTTTCAAAATAAAGGTACAGAGGTGGTGTAGAAACTAAAGGTCTTTATGTTGGTGAAATTCATTTCAGTTTTTTCTGGAGAACAGTTGAATATGGAAAACAACATGTACTGAAGAAAAGAAAGAAAGAAAGAAAATAATTCAATGAAATTAGGGTATAAATGGATAGTTTGGATTTTTCTTTAAATAGAAACATTAATATATGTGATAAGAATACCAATTTTTTTACATTGTTTAATTAAAATGTATTTTATTATTTACTATTCTACTTAGGATTTATTTTTCATTTTATTCTGTTAGTTCAACATTTTGTTCTTTTTTGTTTTGGACACAAAAAAGATGAATTACCTAAATAAGTGTAAATACAGCAGAAACAAATCTGCAGTGTTTAATGAACTAAACATCTGTCTGTAGTTCAGCCACTCAGCATCTACACACACACACACATACACACACACACACACATATATACAGTTTTTATATCAGTGTAACGGTCATGTTTGGTTTGTTGTTCAGTCAAAATCAGATGGACTGAAGTTCAAATTAAAGCTGCTGAACAGGAAGAAATGAGTTTGATTGGTGACATTCTGCTGCCTCCTGGTGGTCTGTTAGAAAACTTGCTGCCAAAATAGTAAGGAACCAATCACAGAGCATCTTTGAATCATCGGTCACACTGACACATTATTTATTCACATGTACCAGTTATTTATGAAGCTTTCAGATTCTCAGCGAAGACAATGTGTGTGTGTGTGTGTGTGTGTATGTGTGTGTGTGTGTGTGTGTGTGTGTGTGTGTGTTCTCAGTACCGTTTGCCTTTGTGGTTTTGAAGGATGAGTTTGGCGACGACCACCCCGCTGTCCTTCAGCAGCTCAGAGAACTCGTCACCACTAAGATCGCCAAATACGCCATTCCAGAGCACTTCCTGGTGAGGTCCCGTCCTACTCTGGTTTCCGTGGTAACAACATCACACACCTGAAACAGTAACGTCACAGCAGGCTGAGCAGCAGTGATGTCACGGTGTACCGACACACCCTGTTGTACTTAAACTACTGGTTCCGCTGCGGTTACGAGTTCATATATAGCGATTATTGAATGTAGGTATATAAATATTGTATGTGTGTGTACATGTATGCATCCACACATAAAAAATGGTTTCTACAAAAAAAACTATATGATAGTGATGATTTGGAAGGATGCAGGACAGATCTAAGAAGGAAGGTGGCTCTGATAATAAAAGGATAAAAGCTTTACACGAAGATGATTTATCTAAAAGAAGTGTTGCTCGAGACAATTAACTTTGGTATGAAGACACCTGTCAGCCAATCAGGAGTTGGTATTTCCTGCCGCCGTGCAGTGACGGTCAGTTTGTCTCTCAGGTGGTGAAGCGGCTGCCGAAGACTCGCTCCGGAAAGATCATGAGACGGATCCTCAGGAAGGTTGCCATGGGGACGACAGGTGACCTCGGCGACGTGTCGACTCTGGACGACCCGTCTGTCGTCAAGGAGATCATCGAGGCCCACGAGCAGTACAGGAAGCAGAGAGGAGTAGAGGAGAAGAAGAAGTAACTTCCTGTGTGACAGACAGTTTGGTGATTTGAACCGTCTGCTCAGAAGCTCCTCCCACCTCCCTGTAGTTACCCACAATCCCTTGCTCTGTGTGCAATCCCTGTGTGTCCCTCACAAAAACACCTTTGAGAGACAGGCTAGCTGTTTCCCCCTGTTTCCAGTCTTTATGCTAAGCTAGCCAGCTGCTGGCTGTACAGACTTGAGAGTCAAATTTACTGTGAACTTTTTATTGTTTCAGCTACAAAAACAGCTGGTGCCTCATGAAGGAAAATCTGTCTTTTAGTTTTAGAGACTAAACTCCAACTTGTGACCTTATTTTGATCAACTTTCTTAATAAAATCAGTATTGTGAACATTTTGGGGTATGAAAAAAATACAATAAATATTTGATAATTTTAAATTAGATTTTAATTCAGAGTTTAAGTCATGAAATATCCAAATCAAGTCTGAATTCTGACTTAAGACGTCTTTTCATTTGGATTTACTGTTTTTTCGGATGATTCCTATTTAACAGATATATTTTGTGTACGTGAACAGATTTTATAGATTTGTAGTATCATGAATGCCAGAAATAAACTTTCACTAATAAACATGAACTGTGCTGTCTGTTTTTAATCTTAATTAAAGTTTCAATTCAGTGTACACAAAAATATAAACTTATTGAATCATAACATTTAGAGCAGAAACAGATACTTGAAAACAGTGCAGTACAATCTTAAAATGAAATGTTTATATCTATTTATCAATATTATTGATATTATCTTATTTATATATATTTGTTTTATTTTATGTTTTACACTCAGATAAAAAAACGAATGAAATTTAACTTTACCCTGATTGATTTGAATGAATTGGAATATTACAAATCACAAATTTACTTTTTAAAAGTATTTATTTATTTTCACTATACATTTATATTATTTTATATATGTTAAACTTGATAACAAAAATTTATGTATAAGTATGTACTGTATATAAAATGTTATTTTATTTGTTAGGCTTTTTACTATTTTAGTTATATAATATATATTAATTCCATTTCATTTATTGTTTCTGTTCATATTTATATATAGTTTTGTTATCGTTATACTATATAAGGATTCACATATTACAGATGTTTTAAATTTAAATGAATTTAATGATGCAGAAATGATGAAACTGTTACAAGTAATTTCATATATAATTAAATGTTTTACTTTGTTCTCTTTCTGTCTATTTATTTATGTATCTGTTAATTTATGTTTAAGCTTGAAAGATGTGTAATCATGTAATTGAACTAACTTATTCAATTGATCATAAGTAGTATGTTTTTATTGTTATTTAAGTTTTTTGTTGTTGTGTTTCTGACCTCCGGCCAGCAGGGGGCGACATGCAGACCTTTCCCTTCACTCCTGCTGTCGTAAGAACGGCCGTCAGTGAACAGAATGTGTCGCAAACCACTCAGCAATGGCCGCTCAGTGACAACAACTCAAACTACTGTTCTCTGATGTTTAGCTTTTAGTCTTTAGTTTGTGTTAAACTTCAGTTGGCGGTTAAAGAAAATGTCGTCCTCTGTGGAGCAGCTCGTGTCGGCCATCTTGGAGGAGTTCATGTTGACGGCGGTGACTGAAATCTGTCAGAGACTCAAAGTGAAACTTGATGAAAACTCGAAGACTGAGGTCAGTGTCACAGACAGCTGCTTATCAGTTATTAGCTTTATCTGTTCGTTATTATTGTTATTATTATAGGTAGTTATTAGAGGCCAGCGTAACTCCCAACGTGAAACTCTCATGAAAGCATAAAACAGTCCTTTATATGAAGTAGATCGAGTCTGAATGATAAGCGGATGTACAGGAGTGAAGCGTTTGGCTCTCTGTCATGAACTATGTCAAAGAGACATATTTAACATTTCTTCAGCTTCATAGCTGCAGGTTTAAACGTGTTTTGAAGCTTTTTGTTTCACGTTGAGAAAAGTCAAGACCTTCATGTTGAATGAAGTTGCTAAAATGTGGATATATGTCTTTACATTTTCTCTGTCTGGATCCGATTATTGTGTTTGACGAAATCAGGCTCCTAAAGAGTTGTTGTGACCTTTGACCTCTGACACGTTTGTCTCCTTTGGCTTTTGCTTGATTTCTAGTTTTTGGGGGTCTTAATTCTGCCTGTTTTTGTGTGTTACATCTCTGTCTCCTCTTCTTTTCCCGGTAAACCACTTTATAACATCTGTAGCTTGATGCTGTGATTTTCACTCAGTGTCCCGTTTATTAGTTCATCAAGTCTAAACTCAGTCCGTCGAATCCAACAGTCCTGTAATCAGTCCTCCTTCATGAAGTTCTCATGTTCAGTTTGTGTTTTAGAGCTTTGATTCAACTGAAGGTTTGTGCTGCTGTTGAACTGTATGTTTTCTAACCTACATGATTTATTGTGTGTGTGTGTGTGTGTGTGCGCGCTGCAGGAGGAGCTGCTGGCTGTGATGAGGAGACTCTGTGAGTCTCTGCTGCAGGAGCTGAGGAGGCTGCTGGAGGAGAACCAGGAGCTGAAAGAGGGGCAGCGGGAGGACAGTAAGAACTTAATGAACTACAGCATGTCATCAGGAGGAGCTTCATGAGTGCTGATGATCTCTCTCTCTCTGCAGACGCTGCAGTCGAGCCTCTGCAGGACTCCACCCCCCCTGCAGCTGAAGGAGTCACTCAGGTAGAGGTGAACCACCAATCAGACGCTCCTACAGGTGAAACCAGCCAATCAGAGCAGATTCCTGCGGCAGGCGGCAGAAGGACCTTCAGCTGCAGCGTCTGCAGCAGCAGCTTCTCCAGATGGACCAACCTGAGCGCTCACCTGCGGGTCCACAGCAGAGAGCGGCCCTTCACCTGTCCCACCTGTGGGAAAGCTTTCTCGGCCCGGAGCAGCGTCAGAGTCCACCAGCTCACCGTGCACAACAAGCAGCGGCCCCACAGGTGTTCTCATTGTGGGAAGGTGTTCGGCACCCGCAGCCACCTCAGGACGCACCAGACGTCCAGCTGGCGCCGCCGCAGTCGGCCGCTCGCGTGTTTGGCCTGCGGCAAGACGCTGGCGGCGAGGTGCTGCCTCCGAGAGCACAGACTGACCTGTCAGAGGACAGACAAGAGCTTCAGGTGTGCAGAGTGCGGGAAGGAGTTCTCCAAACACAGTTACCTGTCTGCACACCGGAGAGTCCACCTGAAGGACAAATCGTTCAAATGTCCGACATGTGAGAAAGGATTCACCACACGTCGCAGCGTCCACGTCCACCAGCTGACCGTCCACAGAGGACTGAAGCCGTTTACCTGCAGCGTCTGCAGGAAGACATTCAGCCAGCAGAGTGGCCTCAGAGCTCACCTGAGGACACACACAGGTGAGCGGCCGCACACCTGCGAGCAGTGCGGGAACAGTTTCTCCAGCAGGAGCAGCCTGACGGTCCACCACCGCGTCCACACTGGAGAGAAGGCCTTCATCTGCGACACCTGCGGGAAGAGCTTCAGCGTGTCGGCCAACCTGCGACGCCACCGACTCGTCCACTCGGGCTGCCGGGCGTTCAGCTGCGACGTGTGCGGCCGCAGCTTCACACAGGCCGGACACCTGAAGGTGCACCGCGCCGTGCACAGTGGAGAGTGGGCATTCATCTGCAACGCCTGCGGGAAGGGCTTCAGACAGCGCAGCGCTCTGCTGGTGCACGAGCGGAGCCACAACGGCATCAAACCGTACAGCTGCAGCGAGTGCGGAAAAAACTTCTCTTCATCTGCGTCGCTGAAACGCCACCAGCTGGTCCACGGCGGGCAGAAAGCTCACACCTGCGACGAGTGCGGGAAGAGTTTCACCAGCGCCCAGATCCTGAAGACTCACCTGCAGCTGCACACCGGCAGCAAGCCTTTCTCCTGCGACGTGTGTGGGCGTAGCTACAGCTCGCTGAGCTACCTGAAAACACACAGACGCAGCCACTCGGAGGGGAAGCCCTTCAGCTGCGCTCAGTGTCAGAAAACCTTCTACACGCAGGCCAGCGTGAAGCTGCACGAGCGCACGCACAGCGGAGAGAAACCGTACGTCTGCGAGGTCTGCGGAAAGAGCTTCAGCGTGTCGCAAAACCTCGTCCGACACAAACGCGTCCACAGTGGAGAGAAGCCGTTTGAGTGCAGCGTCTGTGGGAAGAGATTCAGTCAGAACAACAACCTGAAGACTCACCAGCTGGTTCATACAGGACAGAAACCATTCAGCTGCTTTGCCTGCAGCAGGAGCTTCACCTCCACCAGGAGTCTCAGAGAGCACAAGTGTGTCTCTGCCTGAAGCACCGCAGGAGGGCCGAGAGTCACGGCGTCACCCTGCACTAGCGCTTGTTGTTGCTGAGGAAGAATGTATCTGTTTTTATCTGTTAAATGTGATGAATCTCCATGAGTCCAGGATCATGTGGTGGTCCCTCTGGTCTCTCATGGAGGGTCGTAGAGGTGCTTGAAATGATGCACCTGCTCAGTCTTCACGTCGCCTACTTACAACAATTCAGAGGTGCAGGACCACGCGCTGCGACAACTTGCGGAGCCCTCGGCATGGCGCGATGATGTCATTTTGGGAGCATGGACCCTCGCGCCGGGGGCACTACGGCGACCATAAATCCAGCTTCAAGCCTTTATAAAGAGTCGGTCTAGACCTGTTCTATTTGTAAAGTGTCATGAGATGACTTTTGTTGTGATTTGGCGCTATATAAATTAAATTGAATTGAATTGAATTGAAGCGGTTTCATGCCGGACACAGTGTCCCTCACGTGAGGGTCCGTGCTCCAAAAATGACGTCATCACGTCATGAGTGTTTGGGCGCCTGTGAAACCAGACCGGCCGTGCAGGAACCCTTTACAAGCCCCTCTACGAGCCCTCCATGAGAGACCAGAGGGACCACCACGTGATCCTGAACTCATAGAGAGATTCCCCACATTTAGTAGATAAAAACAACTACATTCCTCCTCAGCCACAACAAGCTCATCGACATCTGCAGAGCTGAAACGAGGCTTCAGACAGGAGGAACTGTGGAGCAACAAGATGTCCTGGACAGTCAGAGTCCTGTTCTCCTGATGTCAGTCCTTGAACTTATTCCCTGAGAGCTCAGAGGACATTTTGGAATTTGAAGGATATTTTAAATACTGAATGAAGGACTGCAACAAAAAAGAAAAGAGGATCCAAAACAGTTCACATTTGAACTTTCGAAGTTACTCTGAAGATTCTAACTCACTTAAAGCTCAATGCTGATATTTTGAATATCTTTTGAATTATATATTTTTTGCTTTGAATACTTCAATTTAAAGAAATATGAAAATGAACATTTTGTTAGGGCCCCCTCTGGTGGTTTGGACCAGCTCTGCACTTTAATACTCAACAACTGTACACTGGAGAAGTTTAATTTGATACAAACTTTAAATTATCTGAACATTTATTTTGTAAGAGTGTAAATATTTTGGAAATTGTCAAAATTTCTTTTTTTTTGAGAAAATATGTCATGTTGAAATATTCAGTCTGGAATGAAACACAGATTCAAATAAAAGACATTCTGTTTCACACTTTATTTTAGTTTAACATTATTATGACCTCCTGTAGAGAGTTGGACACGCTGCTTGGCTTCATGTTGACTTCTGGAGATCAAACTGAAACTCTGACAAGAGAATAAAAAGCCAGAGTTGTATCAAAACTTTCAGTTCATATAAAAACTCTGATCCTGTCCTGGTTTATTACTTTGAAGGAACAAATAAAGTAATGTGAGGGTGAAATGACCAAATTGAGGAGATAATATAAATATATGGAGTGAACAAATGATCAGAAATCCTCCCTGACATCATCCAGAATGATCTCGACATGTTTGTAATTGTGTGTAAATAGATAAATAAATACCACATTCATTGTTAAAAAATGGAAGTTTTAAAATCCCTCGTTTTCTCTTTTCAGGAATTTTAAATCTTGTTCAACAGTCCTGAAAAAATGGCAAAACACAACCTGTTTTTTATGGCTGGTGAATAATATTATTTATCGTTTTTCTTCTAATTGACTCTTTACTTTTTATGTTAGTTTATCAAATTATGTATGTATTATTTGTTTTCTTTCACTATTTTTGAAGTTTTTTTATTTGAATTCTTTTCTGTTTTGTTTGTATTTTTTAAAACTTCCAGAAGCGTTTGGCGGTGGGTCTTTTATTTTGAAGTCAGACCGGAAGCCGTTAGTCGTCATCGCAAACAGCCTCGGTAGGATGTGTCGGCGCTTCTGTCCGGGTCTACTCCCTCTGTACCCGGGTTAACCTCAACACAGCGAGCCGTCCCAGCTCCAGGCCAACAACTGATCCGAGCCGAGCCGGGTTAGCCGTCCGAGTCCAGCATGAATGAGACGGAGGGGCTCCGGTTCCGGCGGGTGCACAGACCGCAGGTCATCACCGACGAGCTGCCGGAGCATCGTTACAAGGGATCCGGGTAAGATACGGAATCAGGGCCGCTTTCTGACCCACGTCCCGGGGTGGACACTAAAACAGAAACACCTGAAAACAAACGGTAACCGTGATGTAATGAAAACGTCACAGCAGCGTCATGGACACGGGGCTCAGGCAGCAGCTGCCTCTGTCAGGCTGATTGATTATTGATCATGTCAAGCTGATTTCAAACAGGAAACTGAACAGAAACCGATCAGGTTATTGATCACTGGAGCTCCGCTGCTGTTAGCTTCCTGCTGAGATGACTAATCGATCAGAAGCTGAATGATTTGCAAATCATCAATACATTCAGCTTAAACTAACAAGAACACGTTCTTACAGCTGAGCTGCCCCCTGGAGGCTAAACACAGTAACTACACGTTTACCTTCTGACGCCTGACTGACTATGAACTAATGTTATGGGATAGAAACAGCTTTTAAACACAGTATCTGCACATAGCATGTTAGCTAACGAGACAGCTAAAGTAAGTGGAAGCTACATCAAGTGAAAGCTAGCTGTTAGCTAGCCTTAACTAAACCTGAAGCTATTAGAATCAGAAATACTTTATTGATCCCCGGAGTCAGTACTTTAAAAAATACTGAGTTAAATAAGGAATAAAGGAGAAAAGTAAGAAAAAACAAGAAAACAAACAGGAGCGACTGTAACAGGCTGCATGCACGGTTGGCGCATGTGCACTTATAGGTTTGGTTATCGGTTTTCTGAAATTGCAAACTATCAATTCTGATAAACTGACATTTTGGTTAGTCCACATGATATATAAGGTAGCTGCTAACTCAAGTCATGATGTTTTGTCTCTAGTAGATGTCATGTGATTTGGTGGTTCGGCTTCCTTTAAATCAATAAGTTCATGTATTATATTGATTTAATTGTAAATAATAATACTCACACAGATAGAAACTCATCAAACACCTCTCAGGTTTCATGTTGTATTTCTGAAGGATTTGTCCCAGAGGAGGCTGGTATAGTGAAAAGAGAAGAGGACCGAGGGTAGAACCCTGAGGAACCTCAGAGAACATAATGTTCAGTATTCAGGTTGACGTGTTTCTGTGGTGGTCTCCTCCCTCAGCACCTACAGCGGGAAGGTGTTCCAGGTGACTCTGCTCACTCTGGGTGGCTTTCTGCTTCTTCCTCTCCTGGTCATCATCCTCATCCTGGAGTCTCCCATCCATCCTGAAGTATTCAGGTGAGCCCCCCCCACAACAGGACAGGAAGGTCATTTAATTTGTTAAAACATTCAGAGAACAGGACCTCTGTGATCTCTGTGAAAGTCAGAAGCATAAACCAGCCCCTTCTGGTTCAGTCAAGACCAGTTTTAAAATAAAGGGTTTTACCTGCAGGCTCTCTGGTCACGTCTCTGAACTTCCACCAGTGAGATGTAACTAAGTACATTCACTCAAGTACCATAAGTTCGAGGTACTTGTACTGTACTGAGTCTGTCTACTTCTCCTGCACTACATCTGTACAGCTACTAGTTACTTCCTGTCCAGTGATAAACCACGTATCTCCAGATGTTTGTGATGAGCTGAAGGATGAAGAGTTTCTTTATGTGTTGAGAACTTTCTTTTTTTCTTAAAAAAAGTCAAATGTGATATTTCTAGAAAACGTCTTCTTTGAGAGTAACATCACAATGTTTGCTGGTACCCCCTGCTGGTTGCTTTGTGTCCTGCAGTCTGAAGGAGCCTCCGGTGATGAAGGGCTGCTGGGAGCCCAACCTGAAGCTCCGAGAGGCTGAGAGACTGTTTGAAGACCAGATCATCGGACCAGAGTCCATCGCCAACATCGGAGGTCAGTGTGACTTTAGTTTGGTTGCTCATGGTGGGAACTGTTGGGTCTCTGTAATAACATTATTACTCATTATCTAGACCTGCTCCATCTGTAAAGTGTCATGAGATGACTTTTGTTGTGATCTGGCGCTATATGAATAACATTGAATTGAATTGATTTAGTTTTAAGTTTAGTTTAGTTTAGTTTCAATGAAATGTGACTGGAGTAAAAAGTGAAAAGAAACACTGACTGTCTGACTTTGCTGCTGCCAGAAGGTTTCATCACATCTCCTCAGTCTGGTTTCCAGCTGCAGTCTCTGAACCAGACCCAGACCGGGTCCCGCTGACCTCGTTGTGAAATGGGCTCATGTTGAGTTTAAAGTCCAGATTTCAAAAAGGTCACAAAAGGACGTTTTGACAGTTTTCTCATCTTTATGGCTTCATACTCAACCTGAACTTTAAAGCTGGACCATGAAGAACATGAGGAAGACTTGACTTGTTTGTCTCTTCTGTCTGCAGATGTTTTGTTCGCTGGAACAGCCGATGGGAAGATCGTGAAGCTGATTGGGCGAAGAATTCACACAGTGACGAGACTCGGACAACTGCCATGTGGTGAGAAAAACTGACACTGAGGTTAAGTTTAAGATTGGGTTTAATTAAGTTTAGCTTCAGGTTTAGTTCAGTTTGAGATTCAGGTTAGTTTTAAAGTTTAGTTTAACTTCTGGTTTACTTTGGTTTAGTGGGGTATAGTTTAATGCTTAAAGGTCCCATATTTTGCTCATTTCAGCTCTATATTTTTATTCTGGGACTCCACTAGAGCAGCTTTGCATGATCCACAGTTCAGAAAGTCCTTATGTATCTTCTCCTGGCCCTTCCTGCAGCCCCCCAGTTCCTCCTCTGTCTGAAACAAGCCGTTTGAGACAAACTGAACAACCTCCAGAAACCTGAAGAGTAGTCCTGAGCAGAGCGCTCCAATAACTCAGGCAGACTGAGCGGGTGGATGAGCGTCCCTGTACTTGGTGGGCGTGCTGTGATTGGATCAGATGACTTGCTGGGGGTGTGGCTGAGGGCGGTGACTGTACAGTTGTGACATCACAACCTTACGGAAGTCCTGACGGCTCGTTTTACAGGCACAGTGTCTGAATACGGGCTGAGTGCGTCACAGTGTTCAAGGTTTTGTTTAGTTTAAAGGGTTAGCTCATTATATGTTATTTTAGTTTAATGTTTAGTCTAATATAAGGTTTAGTCTAAAGCTTAGCATAGGTAAGTCTAGTTTACTTTTAAACTTTTAAAGAGAGACTTGTTAAAAACTCATTAAGATAACAAAAATAGTAAACTAAATGCAACTAACATGTTCAGTTGGAAGTTTACCTAAACTAAAAACTTAAACTAACTTAAACTAAGTTTTTAAACTAAAAACTTAAACTAAGTTTTTAGGTTAAATTTAGTTTAATTTGGTTTAGATTGGTTTAAGTTTAGTTTAGCTTCATTTAGTTTTAAGTTTAGTGTAGTTTGGGTAGAAAGGGAAGCCGACTTTGCTGCTGCTCTTCACTCAGTCAGTGAGCTCTCACCTTTAGACTCAGACTGGTTGCTTCATTCTGGAGTTTTAACATTAACAGTCAGACGTTTCTCAATCTGACAGTTTAAAGCAGCGACGTGTTGAGACATGATTGTTGCTCGCACGCTTCTGTTTCCTCGTCTGCTGGTTTCAACACCGAACACACAGATGAACTCAACTGTGACCTCAGTGTGTCATATATCATGTGTTATATAAAACATATACAACTCACTGTGCTTCACATTTATATAAAAAGAGAAATGAACACGGAATATTAAAGGAGGAAGCCGTTTACAACCAGCAGGAGTCAGGTTTTATTGTGAAACAGGAAGTCAGTGCAGAGATGTGAGGACCCGCTTGGAGCGGTTTACAGGTTGTTACTGATGTTTCAGCTGAAGGAGGTGAGAGGCAGCAGGTGTGTCAGCATGGAGCTGAAGAAGACATTCACTGAGGGTTACAATGAACTTATTGACATGAAGTTATTAGGGTTCATCCTGAACCAAACTTCATGACAATTGATCCAGTTTTTATGACTGTGTGTCCTGCAGGTTCCAGAGAGGAGGAGTCCAGCTGTGGGAGGCCGTTGGGGATCAGAGTCGGACCCAACGGGACTCTGTTTGTAGCCGACGCTTACCTGGGTCTGTTCGAGGTCAACCCCACCACAGGTGAGACAGTGTACTGCTGTTCCTGACCTTTCTGCTCCCACAGACATCTCTCACACCTTGAGCTGATTTTGGAGATTTTACATGTTTTATTCTTTATTCGGATCCACAAAGTGGTCTCTAGTCTTCCTGATTTCTCCATACAAACAATAAAAACAACAATTTAAAATCACACCGGATCAATAAAACAAGCCAAATGTAAACGTCAAGTTCCAAAATAATAACAAGTTCCAAAACAGCAAAGACTGAAGTGACATCTGTGTGAGGTTCATCAGGTTTTGTTTTAGTGAATCTATTTTAATGAGTCTGAAGAATCTAACTTTACTGATGTATTATTTATTATTTATTTATATTTACTTTAAGCAGAAAAGTTCTCATCGTATAAATTGTTCGTGGATTTGACATGTTTTATAGTTTCCGAGATGTTTCATTTTTAGCCACAGAGGAATCTAACAGTACTGTTTTTAGTCTTCTCTGAAACATTTGATGAAATCTTCATCATATCTGGATGAGCCCCAAGTAACATAAAGTTAGGAACCCGTGATGTTTGGGAGACATGAAGGTCTCAGCTGAAGGATTCATGTCTCTCATACTTTCACTGCTTCAGTTAAAATGCTGCTCAACAAATGTTTTGCGTATTCTCAAAAATAATGTCTGTTATCAGCCGATCAGTCCTCTCAGGATGACTGTGTGGACACTGGACACTGGACACGGGACACTGCAGCCTCTGAAACAACACAGTGTCTTGTTCTAACACAGTGTTGGTCCACATGATACTGTATATATTTTTTTGATCACCTCAAATGATGCGACACCAGCTCGGTGTTTATTAACCCGTCCAACAGAGACACCACAGTGAGTTACTGTAGTAGTATTATAGTATTGTGTGTATTGGCAGTATTAGCACTGCTGTAACATGAGTCTTGTTGTTACCTAATTCAAGATTCAACATGTTCTCTTTCAGCAGCAGCTTGTAGCATTAAAATGCACGTTAGTATTATTATTCTCGACTTGGATTATTGGAGTTTGTTCAGCTCATGGACAGACTCGTCACCATCCACACTTCATCCACTTTGTTTCCTGTGCAGGTGATGCGACCAGGTTGGTGTCGGGCGGTCAGGTGGTCGCTGGCAGGAAGCTGTCGTTCATCAACGACCTGGCGGTGACTCAGGACGGGAAGAAGGTGTACTTCACCGACTCCAGCAGCAGGTGGCAGCGCAGAGACTACATGCACCTCATCATGGAGGCCACCGCCGACGGACGGTACGATAAAGGAAATTATTTACCGTAAATTCTCCAATGGTGGCCAAGGCCTTTATTCGAAACAGGTTTATATTCCACACCTTTATTTGATTTCTATGTGATTTATATTTTAGTGAGAGTCCTCCAAGTTTTAATTTCCTGTTGACATAAACTCAGCACTTCCTCCATGTTTACCTGTTGTCTTGATGAATTCAGTATAATGTCCACAGCATCATATGGAAGATTTATGATGCCTAGTAAATAAAACAAATCCATCAAGTCATTAAGATAAATACAACACACATTTAAATCGTTTTAATTAGAAAGGGTTAGGGTTAGGGTTAGGGGTTAGGGTTAGACAGTTGTTCTATGTTGCTGTTTTTGAGTTTACTGGGAAGGAAACTTACCATTAAGCTTCACATTAAAAGCCTCCCGTGGCTCACCTTTCCTGTTGTTGCGTACTGTCTCCTGTCAGAGTGTTGGAGTTCGATACAGACAGCAGAGAGCTGACGGTGGTCATGGAGAACCTTCGATTCCCAAACGGTATCCAGCTGCTTCCTGACGAGGAGTCGGTGCTGGTGGCTGAGACCACCATGGCCCGGATACGCAGGTAACACAGCTGCCTCACCTGTACCTCCGCGACTGTCAGCTCAAAGCATTATTCTTCATTAGACTATATATTTTATATTCATTTTTTCCAGATACCCTAAAAAGCAGGTTGGTTAGTTAGCAAGCATCTGTGAGTGCGTTTACATGAACATCAGGAATAAAATGCGGCTTGTGGAGAATCCTGATGTAAACATCTGGATATGTTACTGGTGGAAACCTGTTTCCTGTAAACACCTGATCCAGGTTTCAGATCCGCCACGTGAACCGCCCTGTCCTCAACTCAAGTTACATCGTTAGGAAAAGTGCTTCACAATCAATCATCAAATAAAAATAAGCTTCATAAGTCAAATCATGTGAGATCTAATAAAAAGTGGCCACACAACATTGAATGAATTAGATTGAATTAAAATTCTACCTATAAGTACTTCACAAATAAAAACAATAAATGTGCCACATAACATGAATTAATTCAACTGAATTCAATTATATAAAAGTTATAACGTGCTTCAAAAACTCAAATGAAATAAATAAGGTATAAATAAAATGTATCTAATACACGCTGAGCAAAAGCAAAGACAAAGTTAGACTATCAGGTTTATTTCTTCGTCAGTTTCTGATCATTAATATTGATTAACTCTGCAGCTCAGCCTCTCTCTTTGTATCATGTGATGAAGGTTGTATAACACTCGTGATGGAGGAGGACGTCAGTGACGGTAGCTCTCTTTGTTGCCACGGAAACAAGCTGCCGGCCTCGTTTTACCAGCATCAAGAGTGTGTGTGTGTGTGTGTGTGTGTGTGTGTGTGTGTGTGTGTGTCAGGTCAGTGGTTGTAGTGGGAGGTGTCGTCGACTCGTTGTTTTATTTTCACCATGAAGACACTTTGAGCTCAAACTGCAGCTAAATTCAATATAAATACAGCTTTATATATATATATATATATATATATATATATATATATATATATATAAAAAAAGTGCTACACAAGATGAAATAAATGAAAATAGATTTTTTTTAACTAAAAAGCCCATAAAGTACTTAACAAATCAAATAAATACAGTCATTACCTGTTTGTACAGCAGCCTCCACTTCTGTCTCTCTGGTAACTCTCTCTGTGTCCTTTATTCATGACCTGTGGTTGTAGCGCCCCCTATAGCTGAAGCACTGTTGTTGTTGTTGAAATGCATCCAGACAAAACGTACAGTCTGACACAATTCGTCCTGTGTGATGTGTGACAAGATATGGCGTCCAGGCCGTCGGAGTGCGTTTTAAAACGGTCAGAAAGGGGCGTTGGCTTACAGGTTATACGTTTCTTGAAAGTCTGGTAACCAATCAAATCTTGTTTCCAGGAGCTCCCCAGTTTTAATCTTAGGGGACAAACACCAGATCAGGAAACAGCCTCTATAAACCGTCTGTGTCTTTCTGCGTCAGAGTCCATGTTGCCGGTCTAAACAAAGGCGGGATGGACACGTTCATTGACAACCTGCCCGGTTTTCCCGACAACATCCGTCCCAGCTCGACCGGAGGTTACTGGGTGGCCATGTCTGCGGTGCGTCCAAACCCTGGCTTTTCCATGCTGGACTTCCTGTCCCAGAGACCCTGGATCAAGAAACTCATCTTCAAGGTAAAAAGAGAAAGAGAGAGACCAGGTCCAGGCTTCCAGCTGGTCCTGGACTTTCTGGGACTTGATGGAAACTTTCAGAAACAGGAAAGTTGAAGTTTTCAGAGATATCATGGAAGTTTAGAGATCCAGATCAGCCAACAATCATAGATCATGCCATCAATGTGAAGTACCTATCAGCGTGGCTGAACTATGCATGTCCACGTAGAGACAAAAAAGACCTGCAGGTGTCCTCGTAGAGAAGGTAATGGTCTCATAACTGGAAACACTCTTGTGAATGTTTTGTAGTCTGACTGGCTGCTCTGTGGCCCCAGCGAATGTGTCCCCAGATGGAGCTCTGTCTGCAGAATGTCCTGGAAGTTTTCCAGGAATATTGCAAAATGTATTTTCACCCAGGTATTACATCAGATACTTTTCAGACTGGAAAACATGAACAAACCAAGAAGGTCATGCAAAGTTGCGACGTCTGAAATTTGATATGAAGGTCCTTTTTTAAAAGAGGCCAGACAGTTTCACGCAATAAACAAACCTCCATTTTTCTACCTTGCCATCCTTCATCATCCCTTCCTAACTATCTCCTTCCCTGCCTCCTACATCCCTCCTTCCCTCCCTCCTCCTTCCTTCCTTCCGTTCCCTGTCCTCCCTCCTCTCCAGCTTTTCAGTCAAGAGGTGCTGATGAAGTTCGTCCCTCGGTACAGCCTCGTGGCGGAGCTCCATGACGGCGGCATCTGCACTCGGAGCTTCCACGACCCCAACGGCCTGGTGGCGGCCTACGTCAGCGAGGTTCACGAGTATGATGGGAGTCTGTACCTGGGCTCCTTCCGCTCGCCGTACATCGCCAAACTCGACCTGCACAAGGTCTAAAAACACGACGAACATTCAGACGGACTTTTCTGACTTCTCTGTGTGCCTCAAGGATTAGTATGAAGCCTGAAACTGTGACGCAGCTCTTCAACACTGATGTCATGATGCACCAGGAGGTCAAATGAAACCCGTCACAGGTGGTTTGTCAAACTCGGATGGGGGTCGATCAACTTTTGTTCCACAATGAAATTTCTCGACAGCCAGGGATTAACACAAAATTAGGTTCAAACATTTATAGTCTCCAGAGGATGAATCCCAATGACGCCACCAACAGGACAGTCTGGTAGTCCGAGTGTTGGCAGATCTCTGCTTTGTTTTGTTTTGCAGACGTCGTGGACCAAACACAGGCCGGGTATCAAACTTTAATACCTGAAATGTGTCTGTAGCTTTGACAGTTGACATTGAAGTCTGCTCAGATTCATAGCTTGTTGACTTCTTCTGGAAAGTTCCCGATCTAAATCTCTTCTCTTCAGTTTTAAAGTTCTTGTTCTCCTGTTTGTGTCCAGACATTAACATTTGACAACTTGGGCTTCTTTTGTTCAATCAAAAAAATCTTTTTATAGGAAAACATGTTTATATTTTTCAAGGTGAGGTATCTAAAACATATTGTTTAGGTATTGGTACTGAAACTCAGGTTCTGATCGGCTCAAGTGTCAAAGATGTCAAAGGATGGCCGGCCCTCCAACCACTCTTACCTGGTGAAAAGAGAATCGAACTAACCGGCTCAAAAATTGCATGCAAGTTAGCTCAAGCTAATTAACTCGCTCACTAACTGGTTGACTTACTCACTAGTGGGTTAGCTTGCTAGCTTGCTCATTGTATCATTCACTAGCTAGCTAGCTCGCTCGATCAGTGTAGCCCTATAAATATAACCTGTGTTGGCAAACAGGAGGAGTTCTGTCCATTGTGTTGTCTTTTTTTGTTTTCCCTGTTGATGTTTCGGGACACACAGGTCATTTCTTCTTTCCTCTCCCCCCTGCTGCGAGCGTGTTGTAGATCTTTGTAGGCCATGAGGCGTCATGTATGTTTGGTTTTCAGACACTTCTGTATTGTTTAGCACCAAGTCGGACATATCAGAGCTTTCAGAAAGTTCCGACTTGGATGTTGATATAAAAGTCAGAAACTGACTATTATATAATGTTTAGCATGTTAAGTGAACACGTTAGCAGTAGTAGTATTTAGCATGTTATCTTGTTGAAGTGCTAAACATTACTAAATGTTAGCATGTTACTGTAAGCATGGTAACATGCTAATCTTCATATGCTAACATTTAAAATAGCTAACCTAAATTTTACAAATGTTACATATATACTAAAAAGACTGCATGTTAATAAAACACAGTATTATCTCTAACAGTCAATTCAGCTAATTTAAAAAGGAGCTTACCTGTTGGTTGTACCTGGTTTCACTACAAAAACAATAGTGGGCCATTTTAAATGGTGTGACTGTGTTAGCAATCGGTGTAACCGTCTTGGAAAAATAATAAAAGTTGGAATAATGAGTGTTTTTTTTCCCCACTCTGCTGACATTGTGTAAACGCAGCATTATGCAGCGTTCATGTCATATTGGAGTTTCCGTAATTACGAGTTTTCCACTTGTAAAGACTGTTCATGTCAACATCCAACTTGGAATTACGACTTGGAAACTCAGATATATCCGACTTTAATGCAATGTCGGCAGACTGGGAAGAATGTGTTGTTCACGCATTATTCCAAGGTGGTTAGCCCTAATGCTAGCCATGTAGCTACACCAGATAAATAAACTAGCTTCTTTAGTTGTGTTACGTATTTGTAGCTGTTCGTTACCAAGCGAAACCAGATACAAACTATAAACTGAGCTGGATAGATTGTATTAGTGTTAATATAGTAATAACAAACATGGACGCCTCACGTCAGGCTACGTCCTTTTTTCTGTGAGAAGACTGCATACACCTTGAGTCGTCATGGGAACCTTCCCCGTCTCTACCATCCATCCCGTATGACGTGAACATCTTGTTTCAAGATGGCTGCTGGGACGTGCGGGCGGTTGAATCAAACAACGGACTTTGTTGCCTCCACATGTTCAGATGGTTTCCTCACCTGACCACTGAAGCAGGTTTACTCATTCTTTTTTATTGAACCACAAATTGCTGATCTTGTTCTCAACGTCTTAATTATCTCAACATCTGCATTCAGAACTAACTTTGAGATCAGAGATCAGTTTACGATAATGAGGCGTTTTCAGCTTTTTTATGTTTGATTGTTTGTTGTTTTGAAGTTTTCTTGTGTGGTGAGAAGTTTTCGTGTCTGACTTGTTGAACGAGGTGCCAAATGTAGTTTTAGTCTCTCAAGAGTCTTTTTTTTCACTAAGTTGTTTAACTCTGCGCTGTTTTTAGTGTTTCCAACATCAGTCTGAGTTGAAGCACAGAGCTGCTGATAGAAACAGTCGCTGTCAGACGAGTTCTGATGTGTATTTTTGGCTTTTTCCTTCTCGGTACGTGACGACAGATTGACGTCTCTCTGTGAACTCTTTTCCTTTATTTGGATGAACTTGTTCTGCAGCTTTTCAGCTTCCTTTGAACAAAAACTGAATAAAAAGTGCAGTTTTAATGAACTTGATATCTGAGAGGTCTTTTTTTAACTCTGAAGTCCAGCTGAGGACTTTGTCTTTGTGATACCAGTTAAAGGAAAATTCCACTTTGTCCTCTTATTTTGTAGTTGTGTCCATCATCTCTGTCAGTGTTAAAAACATTAGTTAATATCCGACCTGTGAACACTGAAGCAAACTGAACGTACAGAATGTTTATTAATGGATTATGATCCATTTTAAGGTGTAAGTGTTTCTTATGGGATGACTTTAATATTATTTGGTATTTTTACATCTTAAATTGAAAGATAAGACATTTTAAAGTAAAAGGCACGACTTGCTTTTCAGTTGCACATCCTCCCGACCAGCAGGTGGCCTCGTCTGCACTCAACTCAACTGAAGACTACAGTCAGTTGCTGCTCCACTGAGAAAATAAAGAAATCAATCCGCAGGAAAACTTTGATATCCAAAACAACTGATTGATTTTATTTTGACTGAAAAGATGGACAGGAAGACAAGCGGACAGGAGGACAGGTGGATAGATGGACAGGAGAACAGGTGGATGAACCCGTCAGCATCACAGTGAACTCCATCAGGGATGAAGATGATGGAGGATGAAGGTTGGAGGCAGCTGGTGGTTTCAGGGTTTACAGAGGGACACCAGAGTCTTGGTCACATTCTGCCAGGCAATCACCCAAACCTCGAAGTGACACTGAAACGTCTGGAAAACACAACAGGAACCGGATTTTTTCACATTAAAAGCTTTTTACCTACAAATCCTGCACTCATTATCATAACTGTCATATTATATGAAGCGTAAAAAAGATACGTTGTGGTTTCAGGAGGGGGGGCGACGAGACTCCAGGAACTAGTCCAGCTCATAATGTCCTCATGTAAGTCAGCCAGGAGGCTCACCTGGTGCAGACGACCTTCAGGCTGAAAACCACAGTTGGACAGATTGTTGTTGTTGTTTTTGTCTCGTTTACGGCAGACGGTTCTAGAAATCTCCAAATCTAGGATGTACCGAACCCCCTTAACAACCTGAAACACACACACACACACACACACACACACACACACAGCAGAGGAACTGAGTGTATTTAATCAACTGCTGTACTTAAGTACAATTTTGAGGTACTTGTACTTTACATGGGTAAACGATGATGAGTTTTTCCATTTTATGATACTTTCTACTTTTACTGCACCACATCTCAGAGACAAATATTGTAATTTTTACTGCACTACATTTATTTGGTGCCTTTAGTTACTTTTCAATACTTCAATAATCTATATTATTCTGCACAGTGAGTACTTTTACTTTTGGTACTTTACGTATATTTTGTTTGTTTGTCGCTGATCTAGTTTCTCTCTGACTGCAGCTCCATGTTCACTTGGACAAACACCTACTGTCACTATAGTTACTGTTGCTAAGTTGTGATTGGACAATCACTATTCAGGGGGAGGGGTTTAGTGAACAACAAACATAACTTCAATATGACGTTTTAAAGGGTTAAAAAACCTTAAAATTATTTTAATTTTTCAGTGAAGTTGCAAATGATTTATTTGTTTATTTGTTGTTGATATTTACAAAGACACTTTTACCTGCACATACTCAGATATTAATTCATTTACCACAAACAACAGACTTTTCATTTTAATTAATGGCCTTTTTTAAGTTATCAATTTCACACTATTTGGTAAATAAATACAAAAATGCCAATAATGGATCCATGACATCACCTTAAGGACATCAGCAGTAATGAGTGAATGAAGGTGAATGATTCCAGACTTGACCTTTGACCCCACAGACATGCGTGCCCGTGATGCATTTCCTGTGTCGTACCTGCCGCTGAGCTCTGTGGATGGCAGAGGGTTTGAAGAGGAAGGCGTCGTTTGATTGGTTGTTGAAGGAGTAGGCGGCGGCGAGGACGGCCTGCTGGAGGCCGCGGTCGTCCCTACTGATGTTGTATGGAGATCCCGGCATGGAGCGGCCATGATGGCTGCCCGCGGCCAGCCTCACCTCTGCAAGAGGAAGAGGAAGACACCTCTGATGACCTTTGACCTGAAAGTGTTGTTTATCATTTACTCCAGTACTGTACTTATTGAGGTACTTTCTACTTCTACTGCACCACATCTCAGAGGGAAATATTGTCCTTTTGACTTCACTCCATTTATCTGACAGCTTGAGTTACTTTACAGATTCATGTCCATTAATGATGTAATATATAGTACTACAACAGACTCCGCGGACATTTTACTGCTTTAATACTTTGAGGACATGTTCCTTATTATACTTGAATGCAGGACTTTCCAACACTGCAGTTTAAGTTGTCTTATGTGAAAGTTATATAATGTAACTTGAGTTATTCGTTATCTAAAAAGTTTGACTTAGTATCTCATAACCTTCAGCTCATCACGTTTGATGCTGTATTTTATCATTTTCATGTAACATCTCTAAACTCTTGTATGACATTTTGACTTCCCTGCTTTGTATTTCTGTCCTTCAGTCTTCTGCAGAAGCAGAAGAAGAAGGAACAGAAGAAGAAGCAGAAGAAGAAGGAGAAGCAGAAGAAACAGAAGAAGAAGGAGCAGCAGAAGAAGAAGAAGCAACAGAAGAAGAAGGAGAAGAAGGAGAAGCAGAAGAAACAGAAGAAGAAGGAGCAGCAGAAGAAGAAGCAACAGAAGAAGAAGGAGAAGCAGAAGAAGAAGAAGCAACAGAAGAAGCAGAAGAAGAAGAAGGAGAAGCAACAGAAGAAGAAGCAGAAGAAGAAGAAGAAGAAGAAGAAGAAGCAGAAGAAGGAGAAGCAGAAGAAGAAGAAGCAACAGAAGAAGCAGAAGAAGAAGAAGAAGAAGCAACAGAAGAAGAAGCAGAAGAAGAAGGAGAAGCAGAAGAAGAAGCAACAGAAGGAGAAGCAGAGGGAGCAGAAGAAGAAGGAGAAGCAGAAGAAGTTAATGCAGTTATTGTGAGGATGTAGAGTAACAGAGTGATGACATCAGAGGTGGTGTCATCAGAGTGAGGTCAAAGGTCAGCATCAGTCAGATTTAAATGAATACAGATGAAGGAACCTCAGTGAACCACGGCAGCCAATCAGCATGCAGAATACTTAGCACAGCTCTGAACTCAGCTACAGCCAGCAACTGGTTAGCTTAGCTTAGCATAAAGACTGGAAGCAGGGGGAAACAGCTAGCCTGGCTCTGTCTGATTAACATGTTTCGTCTGGACACAAACTGAAGAATATGCGACGACTATTTCCTGGTTTGTGAACCCATTTGTAGCAACTGTGGCACAACAACATCAACACCTCAACCGAAGGTCCTGAGTCCAGATCTAGTTTTAAGAGAAGCATGATGCATGTTGCAACAGAAAACTGGGTTTAATCAAATGATCAAAAGCGAAGTGACACTTTTAAAGGAACCATTTAAATGACATTTTAGTAAAATCTTTTCTTCTCAAACTCTGAACTTATTCAACTAAACGTTTCCTATAAGTAGCAGCGTCCTCTCCTATGAGTTCAGTTGAGTTCTTTCTAGGAAATTATAAGAAAATATGGGACGCGTAAATAAAACATTACCAAGAACTTTATCAACAGCACAAGGTTACAAAGTCTGGATCGTCTGTGCACAAGATGAAATAAGTCTTTCAGGACTTTGTGGCGGCTGACAGACGAGCAAAGAGCCTCAAACTGAAGGACATTAAACAAACAGCTCGAGGACAAACTGACGTTTCACAGTTTAGGACAAAGAAGAAGTAAAACAGCTGGAAGTCAGTCAGAACTTTCTTTAATCCAAACTGTCTCATCGGCGTTTATAAAATGTAAAGCACATTCAACTAGTCAATCAGTTTCCATCAGTCTGTCTTCAGACTAGTTTTTAGTCAGTCCCTGAAGGCGTCACAGTGACCCACACAGGAAACGCTGTGAAAACTGTATTAAAAATGTTCCTGACTGTCAGAGTGTCCTTGAACGCACCAGCATGAAGACTAATGAGGCAACAAAATAGACAGAAACAGAAAATAAGGGAAAGTTAGAGACATGTTGCAGCTTCAACATCTGTACTTCCAGTCAAACAGTTAGTGAATAAAGAAAAAGACCTTCTCACTCTACACTATCGGACTGTTCGTAACGTCTTTGCTGCAGTTTCTAAGTTTCGGCTCACAGTATCTTCAGTTGTGTTCCTGAACACAAGTCTGTTCCATCATTTGCTTTCTGTATCTTGACTGAGGAGTTTCATGCTGCCAAACAGAAAATACATAAAAACAATCAAGAAAACCTGTAAAATTCAGTGATGAACAACTTGATGTCATCGTGTGAGTTTTCGTCTTTCTGCTGCATTTTGTTTTACAAGTCTTTCAACTCAGAACTCTTCAAACACACAAACATTTACAACATCAAAACGTGTTAAACAAGAATAAAGTCGGGAAGGAAACAGGAAGTGTTGAAGTGTTTTACCCAGAACACCGAGCAGAGAGGCGAGCAGCAGCGTCTTCAGTCCCATCATGCACTCTGTCTGTGTCTCTGTTTCCTGTGTGGCGGCGACACTCTGACCACAGATCAGCTCTTTGTTTGTCTCATGTTTGTTCCTGCAGAACCGGCCGGTTCACTCATGTGATGTCACTTCCTGTCTTGAGTCAGTCAGGTTTCATCTGTCACAGCTGACAGCGATCTGTGACTTCAGGCTCCGCCTCCTCGTCGCAGCTCTAAAAACATGAGGCGTTACCACGGTTACTGAGACACCTGTCTGTTCAACTCAGACAAGTCCTGAAAATCATTGTTGTGAAATTTAACAGAAGTAAATCTTGTAAAATATGTCAAAAACTATTCAAAATACTTCATACATGTTTGATGAATTCAAAAATAACTTCTTCAGAATCTTTCACAGGTGCAACTTATTATATGATATATATTATGCATAATGTCTTTATTTTCTTCTTTATTTAAATTCTTTCTGTTTATTTGTTGATATGTCGCTACAGAACATAATGTTAACCTAAATGGGTCCATTTAGTTTGTTTACAGGCGATTCAGAGGATGCTATCAACAGAGAAATCATTGATGAATAATTAAATAATATATAGTTTTATTTAATGGATTCCTAAATAAAGCAGGAGAGATGCACGCTGGCTTCATCAATAAGATCCACCTGGCCTTCAAAAGCAAACAAAGTGAACTAGAGACAGAAAAACAGTGAACACATCGTCTCAGCGGTCAGAAGGTTGATCAGCTGATCGGCGGTTGTTCGTTGACCTGAACTAAAACAAACTAACTGGAAAGTAAAGCTGTGAATGTGTATCCAGTATATAACGAACTGGAGCCTAAACCTGACGCTCGTTAGGAAAGACACTATAAAATACATTCATCTTCATCTTCATCCTGTATAACTTCATTTGAAGTTCAAAAACATCAAAAAGATGAACAGTAAAAATGAACTTATTTGCTCATTTCAAATGTTTTTTCCACCTCAGCGTGTCTCCAGGTGTCTCCAGGTGTTGTTTTAAAGTAGTATAAAGCCTTTAGTGATGGCTCCAGGCTACATTAGCCGCAACTAGCACAACACACCTCAACCTCCCACACAACTGTCAGAGGGAGAGGTGCATTGTGGGTAATGTAGGCTGCAGGTTTTGATGAGGAAGAAGAATGTGTGGAATAAAACAGAGGATGTCTCTGGTTGTGCTGCATCGATTTTGATGCTTTTTGTTTTAAACTGTCCGTCATGAGTGGGACAGAGTTACAGGAGTCACATGATACACCAGTGGACAAGTCTTTTAAGCTGCGTGGCTTCGATTGGCCGGCTGCCACTGTGCACAGCTCCAAAATGTGGAGACTGACACAGTGAAGTTCAACTACAGTCGTGCTCCTCCCAGTGCACAAAGATAAATGTTCCACTGCAGTCGTGTGACGATGGAAGCCGTCCTGCAGGTCAGCTCAAAAGTCCTCATGATCAGATTCTATATCTCATGATGGGAAGTTCCAGTCCTGCAGAGTCCACATGGAGATAATAACTGTAAACTGTTTTTACAGCAGTTCACTCTCAAAGAGACATCATCATCATCATCATCAGGATCTGCAGCCTGTGACAGTAAGAGAGAGAATCTGTGAGTCTGTTCATCTTTTAGTCTGCTGTGAGAAAATTAATCAACATCAACATTAATAATCGTTGACTGAGTGACATGAGGAATGAAAGAAAGTCTTCTTTTATTTTCTACCTTTCATCTTCCAGCTCCCACTCTGACTCTGAATCTGTCCCAGCTGACAGACTGAGATTTCTTTGCATGCTAACATGTCTAACATGTAAAGCAGATCATCCACCCAGATCGTCCCAGATCATCGAGAGATTCACTGACTGGGATCAATATGGCACCAGCACACTAAAGGGTTAACTGAACCTCCCAAAGCAGGCGGCTGTTTGATATTACTGTTGGATCATTTACCCAAACTAAAATAAGATTCCACCTCTTTTTCATTCAGTAACATTTGTTACTGAGTGTTAATAATACTGAGGAACAATAATGTGAATCATTTGCAGTTAAGCACATTGTTTCTGTGACTAACAACACCTTTTAAGAAATAGATGAGAGTATTTATTGGTAAGAACTGTAAAAAACTTTCATGTCAAGTCACAACAAATCAGAAAAAAAACATGAAATACACAGTGTAGTTATTGCAGTGTGCTGGAGGACATATGTACAGTGCATCCGGAAAGTATTCACAGCGCTTCACTTTTTCCACATTTTGTTATGTTGCAGCCTTATACCAAAATGGATTAAATTCATTTTTTTTCCTCAAAATTCTACACACAACACCCCATAATGACAACGTGAAAAAAGTTTTTGAGATTTTTGCAAATTTATTAAAAATAAAAAACCTGAGAAATCACATGTACATAAGTATTCACAGCCTTTGCTCAATACTTTGTTGATGCACCTTTGGCAGCAATTACAGCCTCAAGTCTTTTTGAATATGATGCCACAAGCTTGGCACACCTATCTTTGGGCAGTTTCACCCATTCCTCTTTGCAGCACCTCTCAAGCTCCATCAGGTTGGATGGGAAGCGTCGGTGCACAGCCATTTTCAGATCTCTCCAGAGATGTTCAATCGGATTCAAGTCTGGGCTCTGGCTGGGCCACTCAAGGACATTCACAGAGTTGTCCTGAAGCCACTCCTTTGATATCTTGGCTGTGTGCTTAGGGTCGTTGTCCTGCTGAAAGATAAACCGTCGCCCCAGTCTGAGGTCAAGAGCGCTCTGGAGCAGGTTTTCATCCAGGATGTCTCTGTACTTTGCTGCATTCATCTTTCCCTCTATCCTGACTAGTCTCCCAGTTCCTGCCGCTGAAAAACATCCCCACAGCATGATGCTGCCACCACCATGCTTCACTGTAGGGATGGTATTGGCCTGGTGATGAGCGGTGCCTGGTTTCCTCCAAACGTGACGCCTGGCATTCACACCAAAGAGTTCAATCTTTGTCTCATCAGACCAGAGAATTTTGTTTCTCATGGTCTGAGAGTCCTTCAGGTGCCTTTTGGCAAACTCCAGGCGGGCTGCTATGTGCCTTTTACTAAGGAGTGGCTTCCGTCTGGCCACTCTACCATACAGGCCTGATTGGTGGATTGCTGCAGAGATGGTTGTCCTTCTGGAAGGTTCTCCTCTCTCCACAGAGGAACTCTGGAGCTCTGACAGAGTGACCATCGGGTTCTTGGTCACCTCCCTGACTAAGGCCCTTCTCCCCCGATTACTCAGTTTAGATGGCCGGCCAGCTCTAGGAAGAGTCCTGGTGGTTCCGAACTTCTTCCACTTACGGATGATGGAGGCCACTGTGCTCATTGGGACCTTCAAAGCAGCAGAAATTTTTCTGTAACCTTCCCCAGATTTGTGCCTCGAGACAATCCTGTCTCGGAGGTCTACAGACAATTCCTTTGACTTCATGCTTGGTTTGTGCTCTGACATGCACTGTCAACTGTGGGACCTTATATAGACAGGTGTGTGCCTTTCCAAATCATGTCCAATCAACTGAATTTACCACAGGTGGACTCCAATTAAGCTGCAGAAACATCTCAAGGATGATCAGTGGAAACAGGATGCTCCTGAGCTCAATTTTGAGCTTCATGGCAAAGGCTGTGAATACTTATGTACATGTGATGTCTTAGTTTTTTATTTTTAATAAATTTGCAAAAATTTCAAAAAAACTTTTTTCACATTGTCATTATGGGGTGTTGTGTGTAGAATTTTGAGGAAAAAAATTAATTTAATCCATTTTGGAATAAGGGTGTAACATAACAAAATGTGGAAAAAGTGAAGCGCCGTGAATACTTTCCGGATGCACTGTACCTTCAGCAGGCTGAACCCAAACTCCTGTGATTTATTATCATGTCTTCGACCTCATTGGATGATTTGTATTTTGTCGTGTTTTCTGTATTTTGTTGTTTGTTCGATATTTTGTGATTTATTCTGTATTTTGTTTGTTCTGTATTTTGTCATTTGTTCTGTATTTGGTCGTGTTTTCTGTATTTTGTCGTTTGTTCTGTATTTTGTTGTGTTTTCTGTATTTGGTCGTGTTTTCTGTATTCTGTCGTTTGTTCTGTATTTTGTCGTTTGTTCTGTATTCTGTCGTGTTTTCTGTATTTTGTTGTGTTTTCTGTATTTTGTCGTGTTTTCTGTATTTTGTCGTTTGTTTTGTATTTGGTCGTGTTTTCTGTATTTTGTCGTTTGTTCTGTATTTTGTTTTGTTTTCTGTATTTGCTCGTGTTTTCTGTATTTTGTCGTTCTGTATTTGTTCTGTTTTCTGTATTTTGTCGTTTGTTCTGTATTTTGTCGTTTGTTTTGTATTTGGTCGTGTTTTCTGTATTTTGTTGTTTGTTCTGTATTTTGTTGTGTTTTCTGTATTTTGTCGTTTGTTCTGTATTTTGTCTTTTGTTTTGTATTTGGTCGTGTTTTCTGTATTTTGTCGCGTTTTCTGTATTTTGTCGTTTGTTCTGTATTTTGTTCTGTTTTCTGTATTTTGTCGTGTTTTCTGTATTTTGTCGTGTGTTCTCTATTTTGTTGTTTTTTCTGTATTTGGTCGTGTTTTCTGTATTTGGTTGTGTTTTCTGTATTTGGTCGTGTTTTCTGTATTTTGTTGTGTTTTCTGTATTTTGTTGTGTTTTCTGTATTTTGTCGTGTTTTCTGTATTTTGTCGTTTGTTCTGTATTTTGTTCTGTTTTCTGTATTCTGTATTTTGTCGTTTGTTTTGTATTTGGTCGTGTTTTCTGTGTTTTGTCGTTTGTTCTGTATTTTGTCGTTTGTTCTGTATTTTGTTGTGTTTTCTGTATTTGTTCTGTTTTCTGTATTTTGTCGTGTTTTCTGTATTTGGTCATGTTTTCTGTATTCTGTCGTGTTTTCTGTATTTTGTCGTTTGTTCTGTATTTTGTTCTGTTTACTGTATTTTGTCGTGTTTTCTGTATTTTGTCATTTGTTCTGTATTTTGTCGTTTGTTTTGTATTTGGTCGTGTTTTCTGTATTTTGTCGTTTGTTCTGTATTTTGTCGTGTTTTCTGTATTTTGTCGTTCTGTATTTTGTCGTTTGTTTTGTATTTTGTTGTGTTTTCTGTATTTGGTCGTGTTTTCTGTATTTTGTCGTTTGTTCTGTATTTTTCTGTGTTTTCTGTATTCTGTCGTGTTTTCTGTATTTTGTTCTGTTTTCTGCATTTTGTCGTTTGTTCTGTATTCTGTCGTTTGTTCTGTATTTTGTCGTTTGTTTTGTATTTGGTCGTGTTTTCTGTATTTTGTCGTTTGTTCTGTATTTTGTTGTGTTTTCTGTATTTGGTCGTGTTTTCTGTATTTTGTCGTTTGTTCTGTATTTTGTCGTTTGTTCTGTATTTTGTTGTGTTTTCTGTATTTGGTCGTGTTTTCTGTATTGTGTCATTTGTTCTCTATTTTGTCATGTTTTCTGTATTTTGTCGTTTGTTCTATATTTGGTTGTGTTTTCTGTATTTTGTCGTTGGTTCTGTATTTTGTCGTGTTTTCTGTATTTTGTTTGTTCTGTATTTTGTTTGTTATGTATTTGGTTGTGTTTTCTGTATTTTGTCGTGTTTTCTGTATTTTGTCATTTGTTCTGTATTTTCTCGTTTGTTCTGTATTTTGTCGTGTTTTCTGTATTTGGTCGTGTTTTCTGTATTTTGTCGTATGTTCTGTATTTTGTCGTGTTTTCTGTATCATGTTTCAGTGTGGCCTACAACTGTATTTGTTGATGTTTTGTCAACTTAGCTCCATTACAGCAGCTGAATCAGCTGTTAGCAGCTCCTGTCTGCAGTGTACTCGTGGATGTTTAGACAACTATCACTGATCACTGTGATACTGAAGGAAACATAACAGTCATGCGGAGCATCTTTGTATAATTTCTAAGCAGATTTATGGATGTTTATTCACAATTGACATTAGAGATAATTATATATTTTGGGGACTAAATCACGCTTAATCTAAATATATGTTTTTCCAAAAGTTGTTTTTAGAGTTATGACTCCAAGAAGCGTGATTTTTGATGCAAACTGCGTCAATTTCTCTCTTAGTGTTTACCAAAGTTTAACTTCCTGTTGTTTTTACACACTTGCATGCACCTGTCCTTTTCACCTCACACAATATCTTTGCCTCACCTCTCTCCCTCCACACCCCCCCTCATAAATGATCTCTTCTCTCCGTCAGCATGTGACGTGTGGCAGGGACAATGTTAATGTCCTCACTTTGTACAAAATGTCTTCACTTTCTAAAAACATCTTTGCCTTCTAAAAATACCAACACTTACTAAAAACCTTTTTAAAAACGTCTTCATTTTATAAAAACGTCCTCACTCTGAAGGTTAAAATTCAGGTCCTCTCAAAGATATGTGGACAAACACACACTGTTCATATAAATGTATATGTGGATCGCTGCTCCTTCCCATCAAACCACAATGCATCAGGTTAATTACCCCCACCAGCTCTTCCTCTCTAACTGCTGCTGTTTATCATAAAGATCTTTATCTCAAAACTGAGCACGCTCAGTACAGCGATGAGTCAGAGCTGCAGGACCCTGAGTAAACTCGAACCCTCTTCAGCCTTTGAAAAAAAAAACATCTGTTCAAATGTGTTAAATGTATATATGTATATATTTCTTGGATTAATAAAATATACGTATGGGTTAATGACATTAATTAAATCACTAATCATTATTAAAAGATCTTCATAAATAAAACATGATTCTCCAGAGCAGCTTCAGAATTACCTTCATACAGGACTACAGTACCCAGAATCCCCTGCTGGAGGTGGAGAGTGAAGGTTTAAAAGAGGGTGAAAGTAGAGAGGTAGAAGGAGATGAAAGAGGAAATTTGGGGTAAAGAAGAAAATGGTTCTGGTGATTCTATATCTGTTTGCTTCTGTCTGACATCTTCTTCTTTTCTTTTGTTTTCCTGTAACTCTGATCAGCTCTGTGCTCGTCGGCCGTGATGACCACATTTCCCCTTCGAGCTCATTAAAGTCTCATTTAATCTAATTGTGAGATGTTGACATCAGCTTTTAGGAAACAGCTGCTGCTTTGAAAACAGAGCTCAGCATGAGAAATATACTTTTTTGTGCCTATTGTTTGGTTTGGCACATCAGAAGCTCCAGTTAATATTTTGAATGCGCTGTTAGTGAGGTGTTTCCTATGTTCCTCATCATCTTCATCTGAGCCTGAAAACTCAAGTGGGATGAAGGTGACAGCCTTTTCACTCGTGCTGGAATGTTTAGTTGATTGGTGAAAAAAATCATCCCCAGCCATATTGATTATCAGTTCATCTTTTCTGTTACTCATACAGCAAAAACGCTGCTTCTCAAATGTGAGGATTTGCTGCTTTTCTCAGTTTTATATGAAACTGTAAATGACGGGGGCGAGTCGGTCTGTCCTCCACTTCGGTCCAGACCGAAACATCTCAACAACTGTTGGATGGATTGTAATGAACTGTGGTTCAGACCTTCATGTTCCCCTCAGGATGAACTCTAACAACTTCTCATCAGGTCAAAGCTTTCACTTATCTAGTGAAATATCTACTTGACGAATTGTCCCCAACTTTGGTCCCCGGATGAATCCTCCTGACGTTTGTTGATCCCCTGACATGTCATCAGTTCTGCAGACATTTGGTCATAAACCAAAGTACTGGACACATTAACATGTTGACCTGATGATGGCACTGATGAAGAGTCAGATTACATTAAAACATCCTGACCCTCCTGATCTGTGAGCTGAAGCCAAACTTATCATTTAAACACAAACAAACATTTAAGTGGAAAAACAACATTTAATTTTTATAAGCAAGCACTTGAAGTCCAGAGGTTGTTAAAAAGAAGAAAAACAACCAATCACAGAGCAGCTCTGTTTGTTTTGCAGCTGGGCAGGAAGTGTGTGTGTGTGTGTGTGTGTGTGTGTGTGTGTGCGCTTTCCCTTTTGAACAGCTTTCCCCTGCTTCCAGTCAGTGCTAAGCTAGGCTAAACACATCCTGGACCTCTCCGTACACAGAGATGAAACTGATATCCATCTTCTACAGAGAACACCAGCGATCACATGGTAGAAAATATATATTAATTCAATTTATTTAATATTAAATAATGATTATTGGGGGGGTTGGATAGTGTAAAGTGTGATGTCATTTGTTATTTATACCCTCTGAATGAAAGCACTGATTAATAATCTGAAACATATACTACTATAACACATGACCTTTTGTCCAGATCAGCCAATCAGAACACAGAATAAGACACAGTGTTAATGTGTAACTTCTATGTGTAAAATCATGTTTTATCAATCAAAGATTATTGTACAGCAGTGAACATGCTGTGACTCGACTGTTTTCTGTCTTTCAGACATCAGTCTTTTTTTAAAAAACAAGGGAGCTTATTTACATGAAGTCACATGGTCTCCATCACAGCAGCTGAATCAGCTGTTAGCAGCTCCTGTCTGCAGCGTCCTCATGGACGGACAGACAGCCATCACTGATCACTGAGAGACTGAAGGAAAGTTAAAAACAGGAGGATTCTCAGGCAGGTTCTGCAGCATCTTTCCTCTCTGAGGTTTATTCTGATAGACGTCACAGATGATGTGCGTCACTCTGAATGATTCAACATGAGTTTCATGTCTGTGAGTTCAGATCCGACTGAGTTATGAGTGTGATTTTGGATGCAAATTGCATCAATCGGTCTCTAAGTGTTTTGAGGTTTTAATCAAATCTAAACACAAATATATATATTTTTTCAGCCATACGACCTCTGGTGGACAGGATTTACCAAAGTGTCAGAATGTTCCTTTAAGTGTGAGTTTGATTAAAGGAACCACAGGTGTTAACACACTCAGTAAGTGTACAGGTGTGGGTGACATCACAGCCCAGCAGGTGTGTCTACAGAGTGACAATATAACAACATGAGTGATGATGGTTTCAGCCCTTTAGCCCAGTATTTATATGTAAAGCTGCCAAGAATGAAATAAAGACCAAGCTCTCGTTTCCCAAACTGATCTCAGAGCAGATTTATGACATGCTTTCATTTTCAAACTGTGACTGTAGTTCAGAGTCTCTCAGTCTCCAGACCAACCAGTCACATTCAACTCCAGTGGGTTTTATTTTTGACACAAATTTTTTTTGAAACTAAAGATATTTTATTTGACAGATCCATCTCATTTTCAAGTTTTATGTCTTCTCAGTATTTTGAGGCGTCGCCATCTTTGCTGTGCTACATGCTTCATAGTTTGTTTCAGCTGTTTTGTTTCTGCTTCCTGTTGAACTCTCAGTGGATTGTTGATGAGTTTAGCCCATAAATCTGTTTCTCCCAGTAACGTAAGACATTACTGACAGACACAGCCTTACTGAATGGAAGATGCTTCTTATTACCAGCAGCTTCTGATCAAGAGATCTTATTGGCTGCTGGAGGAGCTACAGTGTGGGATTCTGCAGCTTCATCACACTTTGCAGTAATCAGTTCATTCGTCCATCTTTCACATTATCATTTTGTTTTTATTCGTTGATGAAAAATGCAAACATGTCCTCGTTTTCAAAGGTTACTTTTTATTTAGTTCTCGACTGTCAATCATTGTTTTTTGTCACAGTTTTTATTGACAGAAACCTGACTGAATGGGTTGTAAGCCGTTTCTGTTTTACACCTCAGACAACAGGAAGCAGTTTCATGAGATATAATTTTTGTTCCAAATTTCCAAAGTTCCCACTCAGTTTTTTTTAAAATACGTACGTAAAAACAGGTGGATGTTAGCGGACATGGTGGAGAACAGAGATAATATCTATTGGTTGGTCTGGAGGGAACCTGATTGTCAGATGGACATGAAGCTTGTACTTCCTCGTGTCCGATCTGTTAGCTAACAGCAGAGCGGAGGTTAGCTTAGCATCAGGCTGATTTTGGGAAACGTGAGCTCAGACGGTGAGAGAGAGAGCTCCGCCCTGTAAACATTAAGCCTCGGTCAGACCTGGATCAAACATCACCTGATCACCTGTCCTCCTGTGGAGTTAGTGTTTGTTTCAATCACCCTGTAGTCCCAGGCGGGTGGGGTAGTTGGTTACATAGGAGACATATTGCAGTGGATTTATTAAAGAGCTATTTGATCAGACCTGGAGCTCTCAGAAATATCTGCAAATGCCTTTCTGTTTGGTTTTACAGCCCTGATGGATTCAGACAGCAGAAAATGATGAAAATGGTTTCAGAGAATGGAGATGATGGATTTTCTCTCTGCAGGTTGATTTATATAGAAATGAACTGAAACTAATGTCTGTCCTGAAAGAAGGAAATCATTCGAGAAACTGATGATTAGGAACTTGCACGAATGAAAAGTAAACTGGTAATTTTAGATTCTGGTTCTTTTAAAACCAACAGGGAGAATGTTTTGCAGATATTTTCTGAGGCCAGTCTGAGTGTGACACACATTATTTGATCAGCTGTGTCTTTATGATAAAAACCTGCACAGAAGCACACAAACTGAGCAGAAACAAACAAATTCACACAGAGTTCAACAGTTTCTCTTTTATCAGAGACACAAAGGTTGAAAGCAATCGATCCAGTTTGTGTTTCCTGGTAAACAGGAACCAGTCCAGTGTCAGTGATCCAGTGTCAGAGATCCAGTGTCAGTGATTCATTATCAGTGGTCCAGTGTCAGAGATCCAGTAACAGTGATCCAGTGTCAGTGATCCATTATCAGTGGTCCAGTGTCAGAGATCCAGTGTCAGTGATCCAGTGTCAGTGGTCCAGTGTCAGAGATCCAGTAATAGTGATCCAGTAACAGTCATCCAGTGTCAGATATCTAGCGTCAGTGATCCAGTGTCAGAGATCCAGTAACAGTGACCCTGTATCAGTGATCCAGTGTCAGAGATCCAGTAACAGTGATTCAGTGTCAGAGATACAGTAACAGTGATCCAGTAACAGGGATCCAGTTTCAGTGATCCAGTGTCAGATATCTAGTGTCAGTGATCCAGTGTCAGTGATCCAGTACATTTGCTTATCTCTTTGTGTTAAAGTTCACTTCCAGTGTGATTTTTTTATGTCATTAGTCGTATTACTCTTCTGTTTTCTGTAGATGATTGTCCAGCTTTGGTCATGTTGGCATTATATAGTAATAATAATAATAATAATAATTGTTATTATTATTATTAATATTATTTTAGGTCCAGTCGCCCTTTATGACAGGCTTACATAAATTCATTTGAATGAAATTATGGCAGCAGTTCAACTTAATAAATGTTGACTTGTGGATCTCAACTGTTTCCAGAACTCTGAATAAGATCTCTGGTTTTTAGCAGGTCTGCTGTCGTGCTAACTCACAGCTGTTCCCAACCAATCACAGCTTTGTAGGCGGGATTACAAAGGGGACATTTTCTTTCTGTGCCACAGCCACAAAAAAGGTCTTCAAGCTTGGATGAGATGTTTGTAGCAGCACAATGTTCATACTTTCATACTGTTTCATACTGTTCATACTTAAAGTACATGAGACTTTGACAGACTGCAGTCTGGTAACAGGTGCAGGACTCTGGATCTGAATATGTGTGTTTCTGCTAAAACAGGATGTTAAAGTCAGCGTCTCCTGTGTTCACTGAAAATAACACTGACAGGACGGAGACATCGTCACTGCTGATTGGTCAGAGCATGCTGTCCAACTTTAGAGTTCCTCGGCCAGAAGAGGGGCAACTGAACAAAGTACAGTTAATATTTAATGATCTTTTCAAACATTTAAAGTTTAGATCGATGCTGCAGTATCAACATCTGTTTATGCAAGCTGCAAAGTTTTCCTCATCATTTCAACAAACAGTTCTTTGCTGTTAAACAGCTTTTTGTTGTATATTTATATTTAATTGCTTTGAAAGTCTTGATTCCTAAAACTTTCATCTTTAAAACACACTGCGATCAGAGACAAGCACAAACTGCTGGAGCTTCCCACAATTCCTCACAGAGATCCTGGGATCTGATTGGTTTAAAGGTTTCATGTCACCTCACACAGACGAATGATATCACCATGTAAAAACACCAACGTCTTGGTGTGTTTCAGTTGAATGGCCACTGCCGCTAACAGGAAGTCTTCCTCCAGCTCATCACCGAGGGCCGACCTGCCGAGGAAACGCTCACCTGAGAGCTGAACTCCAGGTGAGGATGAACATCCCAAACACGTTCCCGGTGTCTGATGGGTCATTTCCCTCCCTGGCTACCAGTGGTGGTTCTTGGAGAGGTAGGCGATGAGTGCCACGGCCACGCCCACATAGATACCTGTCCCGATGGTGATTGACAGCACAGCCAGGAAGAGAGCCCGCCTCGAACTGGAGCTCGCCAGGTGGAAGTCTCCTTTAGACACCGCCTTATTGGTCTGGGGGTGGGGACAAAGAAAGGAGGAGGAAGTTAGCTGCCAGTAGCTAAAACCAGGCTAACATGTTAGCAGCTCTGGGAGGCTGGACTTCATGTAATGTTGGCAGAATGGGAAGAACAAGAAAACTTCCCTTTATTCCAATTTTGGAGTGTTCACATTATTCCAAGACGGTCACTCCTGCTGCTAGCTTTTACGCCAATTAAATGCTTTAGCATGTTACATATTTGGAGCAGTTTGTTAACAAGCTAACAAACTGAGTAGAGCACCCTTTAAATTCACTTAAATTGGGGTTTATATTAGATTTGATTTAAGTGTAACTGACAGTGATGGAGGTTTTGCAGCCATTTTGCTGTCGGTTTGTTGACACTTCTGTAGTTCTTTTCACCAAGTGGGAGATAATGTCACTGTCAGACATTCGCGATATCTCTGACTCGGAATTACAACTAAGACGCTGATGTGAACTTTTTTCCACTCGGCAGCTCGTAATTACGGTTACGATATGAAACAAACGCAACATTAGGTACAGTGGTGTTTTGAGCTAAATGCAAACATTAGCATGCTAACATGTCAACAATGACAATGCTAACATGCTGATGTTTAGCAGGTATAATGTTGACCATGTTCACCATCGTAGTTTAGCATGTTAGCATTGTGGCAGCCTCTTGTGTTTTTCCCCCTGCAGGTTACCTACAGGTAGAGATGGGCGGAGCCATCTCCCCTGGGCTTGCACCGGCGCAGGCTGGGCCGAAGTTTCTTAGGCCGGCTAAGAGTCTTCCTGTGGTTCAGGGGAAGATGAGAGTCTTCCTTCCTCTCTGTGTTCACAGGGTTCGATGATCAAACCACCAACACAAACTCGCTGCACTGATAACGAAACTGAGACACAATAACATCAGCCTGGAACCAGTTATCCAGATTATAATGTTGTTATGGTTCTTTGAAACTGGAACTGCAGCAGCAAGAACACCTTCAGCCTTACAGACCGTTAATGACCAAGACGTTTTACGCTCAACCTCATAAATGAAGTCCTTGTCAGATACAGATGGTTCCTTTTCTCAGATTTATTTTAGGTTAACAGACAGAAACAAGAGTAGAAAACAAAGGAACAACATCAGATAGGACGCATGGGTCACTCTGCTCTTCAATCTGTTTTTAATAAAGCTGATCTGATCAGGAAGCAAAACATCCTGTTTAATTTTAGACCTCAGGGTGCTGTGAGGACCTGATGCACAATAAATATCAGTTAGTGATCTGTTTCTCTGCTGCTGGACAGAAACACGAGAAGCTCTTTTTAAATGCCAGCTTCAGTGTAGGTTGAGAGTTATGGATACGATTGGTTCTCCTTCTCAGAGTTGTAACTCAGTCAGATCTGAACAGACAGACATGAAACACATGAGGACATTGTCGTATCATCTATCACATCTCTGATGTCCATCACAAATAAATCCACTTAGAAATAAAACTGCGCTCCTGCAGAACTTGCCTGAGAATCCTCATGATTTTAAGTTTCCTTCAGTCTCAGGGTCCTGATCTACCTGGGCGGGTCTTGATCTACCCGGGCAGGCCGCCCAGTTAGAGCCTATGTGTGAGTGACAGATTTAATCTGTTTTGGAGATGATTGCTGGAGAGCTCAGCAGAGATGTGTCGGATGTAAAAGCTACAGTCAGTGTAGGATTATGATGCAGTTTATCATAAACTCTGAACAGTAAAGTATCCTGACAGTAAAGTGCCTTGACAGTTAAGTATCCTGGCAGTAAAGTATCTTCACAGTAAAGTATCCTGACAGTAAAGTGTCTTGACAGTAAAGTATCCTGACAGTAAAGTATCTTGACAGTAAAGTGTCTTGACAGTAAAGTATCCTGACAGTAAAGTATCTTGACAGTAAAGTATCTTCACAGTAAAGTATCTTGACAGTAAAGTATCCTGACAGTAAAGTACCTTGACAGTAAAGTATCCTGACAGTAAAGTATCCTGACAGTAAAGTACCTTGACAGTAAAGTATCTTGACAGTAAAGTGCCTTGACAGTAAAGTATCCTGACAGTAAAGTATCTTCACAGTAAACTATCTTGAAAGTAAAGTATCCTGACAGTAAAGTACCTTGACAGTAAAGTATCTTGACAGTAAAGTACCTTGACAGTAAAGTACCCTATTCTGACGTGTCCTCATCCCTCATCACCACTGGAGTCTGTTTCCTGTAAACTGAGCTGAACCTTCTCATGTCTGGAATCATCCGATTAGCTGAAAACACACAGACACTGAGCCTGTTTACTGTTTGAAGTTGTTATGATTACACTGCCAGCAGAGCGTTTGACTTTTGACCCCCCCAACAGACAGGAGGGGGAGAGATGATAACCAGAACTGTTCCTTTAACATGAGTCACCTCCTCTGTGGTTTTATCAAAACCTCCCTCCTCCTGCCCCTGCTGCTGCAGAGCTTTATGTTGTTCAGTGATGGATTTCAGTGTGGGAAGCGTTGCCACTGGCAACCAGCCCTGTTTCTTTTGGAGCTGTAGGTGTGGAGTTGCCATGGAAATCACATCCACAAAACATGCAGCAGATCAGCTACCACCACACAACAACGAGGCAACGCTTGACTGAAATCCTCTCAGCCTGAATATTCCTGTTCACTGCGTCACAATACAAAACTCCATTTAAAACATTTGAAATTCTCCAGACTTCATGCTATACAACTAACACAGACCACACAGAACCAAATTCCACACAGAACCAAAGACCACACAGAACCAAAGACCACACAGAGCCAAAGACCACACAGAACCAAATTCCACACAGAACCAAAGACCACACAGAACCAAATTCCACACAGAACCAAAGATCACACAGAGCCAAAGACCACACAGAACCAAAGACCACACGGAGCCAAAGACCACACGGAACCAAATTCCACACAGAACCAAAGACCACACAGAACCAAATTCCACACAGAACCAAAGACCACACAGAGCCAAAGACCACACAGAGCCAAAGACCACACACAGAACCAAAGACCACACAGAACCAAAGACCACACAGAGCCAAAGACCACACAGAACCAAAGACCACACAGAACCAAAGACCACACAGAACCAAAGACCACACAGAGCCAAAGACCACACACAGAACCAAAGACCACACAGAGCCAAATTCCACACAGAACCAAAGACCACACAGAGCCAAAGACCACACAGAACCAAAGACCACACAGAGCCAAAGACCACACAGAGCCAAAGACCACACAGAACCAAAGACCACACAGAGCCAAAGACCACACAGAGCCAAATTCCACACAGAACCAAAGACCACACAGAGCCAAAGACCACACAGAACCAAAGACCACACAGAGCCAAAGACCACACAGAGCCACACAGAACCAAAGACCACACAGAGCCAAAGACCACACACAGAACCAAAGACCACACAGAGCCAAAGACCACAGAGAACCAAAGACCACACAGAGCCAAAGACCACACACAGAACCAAAGACCACACAGAGCCAAAGACCACACAGAGCCACACAGAACCAAAGACCACACAGAGCCAAAGACCACACAGAGCCAAAGACCACACAGAGCCACACAGAACCAAAGACCACACAGAGCCAAAGACCACACAAGCAACACAATTTCCTAAATCTCCAACAACTAGAAAGTGTTACACAACTGCTCCAACCTGAAAGAAATATTGAACTGTTTTAGTCCAGAAAACGTCTTTCTTTCATTTCAATTTCAATTTCTTACATTATTATGTGGCTCTTCTTCTTCATTTTGTAATTGAATAAGGAATTATTATTATTTATTATTATGATTTTATTATGATTCATTCAATTGCCCTTAAAACCTCCAAAGACATTAAGTTCAAAGTTATTTGAAGCTGAAACTAGAGAAAGTTTTTTTAATCAACAAATAACTGAAAACTATTATTATCAAAATGGTCACTGATTAATTGACTAATCAATTAAGAAACGAATTGTTTACCTATATTTGAAACCAGAGTTAGCTCAATATTCTCTCATTGAAATGTTCACGAACTCAGCAAGATGCTCTGAAATATCAGCAGTCAGACAGGTAGAGTGGCCGTCCTCCTCTGGCTGACTGCAGATCAGTTATATAAGGTGTACTGTGTCGGTGTGTGTAGGAGCAGCTTTGTATTAATGTTCCAAAAACAGACAGACAAGAAAAAGAAACTGCAGCAGATCTATGGGAGGCCGATTAGGTTGAAAACACTGAAGTCCACACTAAAAACTTAAATACCCAGCCACCATCACACACAGCGGGACACACACACACACACACACACACACACACACACACACAAACACTACATCAGCTGATACACACTACATCAGCTGATACGCACTACATCAGCTGTTACACACTACATCAGTTGTTACACACTACATCAGCTGTTACACACACACACACACACACACACACACACACACACAAACACTACATCAGCTGATACACACTACATCAGCTGTTACATACTGCATCAGCTGTTACACACACTACATCAGCTGATACGCACACACACACACACACACACACACAGTAAAGTGTCTTGACAGTAAAGTATCCTGACAGTAAAGTATCTTGACAGTAAAGTGTCTTGACAGTAAAGTATCCTGACAGTAAAGTATCTTGACAGTAAAGTATCTTCACAGTAAAGTATCTTGACAGTAAAGTATCCTGACAGTAAAGTATCTTGACAGTAAAGTATCCTGACAGTAAAGTACCTTGACAGTAAAGTATCCTGACAGTAAAGTATCCTGACAGTAAAGTACCTTGACAGTAAAGTATCTTGACAGTAAAGTGCCTTGACAGTAAAGTATCCTGACAGTAAACTATCTTGACAGTAAACTATCTTGACAGTAAAGTATCCTGACAGTAAAGTACCTTGACAGTAAAGTATCTTGACAGTAAAGTACCTTGACAGTAAAGTACCCTATTCTGACGTGTCCTCATCCCTCATCACCACTGGAGTCTGTTTCCTGTAAACTGAGCTGAACCTTCTCATGTCTGGAATCATCCGATTAGCTGAAAACACACGCTTACTGTTACACACACACACACACACACACACACACACACACACACACACACACACACACAGACACACACACACAAACAAACACACACACACACACACACACTACATCAGCTGTTACACACACACACACACACACACACACACACACACACTACATCAGCTGTTACACACACACACACACACACACACACACACACACACACTACATCAGCTGATACACACTACATCAGCTGATACACACTACATCACCTGCTTGTATTGCAGCTGCTGCAGATACTGGTACTACAACTATTATTAATCTACCAATACTACTGCTAGTATTACTGCTATTGCTGCTGTTGGTACTGTAATCTACTTATTACCCAGCAATGTACTTGTACCGGCAGCAGTACAGCTGCAACTGTTTCTGTTAGTACTAATACTACTTCTAACCATACTAGTAGTGCTACTACTGTTAGTATCACTGCTGCTTCTACTACTACTATGATACAACTGCCACAGTGTGAAAAGGAACATGTGAACTGTGAATGTGTGTCAGGTCAGGTGTGTGGGGGCGTGTCTTCACCTCGTGCGACAGGTAGAAGGCGGCGATGCCGAGCGGCCAGAAGCAGCAGAGCATGGAGAAGACACTGAGGCCCAGGTGATCTCTGGGAGGCATCAACAGGAAGGTATCCTCACTCTCTGATTCGCTGGAGTAGTCACTCTGATGAAACACACACACACACACACACACAAGTGGGTATGACTTGCAGTCTGGGGACAAACACAGAAACACAGCGCTGTCTTATCTTTGATTGATGTTCACTTCAAGCATGTTTTTAGGAGAAGATCATATTTACAGATTGTCAAGTAGGAGTTTTGTATTTCTGACTGGATATATTTTGATTGTTGAGGCTCAAAACACCTGTAAATCAAAATACAGATCAAATGTTTTTGTTTTGTTTTATTCTGAAAATATTCAGTGTGACTACATAAAAGACAGTCTTTATGATAATAATTCATGTACATTTCACCTGTGCTGTGATAAACTATGTATTCTATTACTAGTATGCAAGTGAAAGCAGGCACTCCTTCAGTAAGCCCTCTCTCCGGTATTAGAGGGACAGAGTAGATTAAAGCTGGACTTTACAGAGACAAAATCACAGCATTTACAGCTAATCGTCCCTAAAGCGATTGGCTGTTAGGCGGCCAAATGTGTCGTTCAGAGAGCTGCAGCTCGCTAATCTCATTCTGCTGGAAGCTCACTGACTCACAACTGGATGGATGGAGGGATGTCAGAGCGCTCAATTAGATGGATTATAAAATATGCTTCATCTGAAAAAGGCTCAAAAAACAACCTCAGAGACACACAATGTCAGAACGATGATGGACAAAATATTTAAAACCTTCATGTAACTACGTGTAAAGAAAACTGTGACACACGTGAATCAAAAAGCCTGAAGATACGTGGTTCTCACAGGACAGCAGCGCTCCAAACAGAGAATATGATGCATCGCTTTACATGAGAGTACCCAACAGTATACAAAGTACTTCAAATGAGCTTAACCTGAAACATCTACAGCAGGATACTGACAGTACTTATATAGTGTTACTGTGATACTGACAATACTTACATACTTTTACTGCAGGAAGGTTTAAATAGAGGACTTTTACTTGTAGTGGAGTATTTTCATTGTGTGGTATTAGTACTTTTACTGTAGTAAAGGATCTGAGTACCTCCACCACTGAAGTCAGCACAGATTTTACACAACAAGTCCAGCTCTCAGCACATTCACTGAGCTTCTTCTGATGAGGACAAATATTAGTTGACCAGATTCATCTGTCTGTCTGTCTGTCTGAGTAAATCTCACCTCTCAGCTCTTCTTCCATCAGTTTCCACTTCCTAATCTCCACCTCTTCTCACCTCTTCCACAACTCCCTCTCTCCTCCTCCTCCTCCTCCTCTCTGTATTCTCTACAGATCCTCCCTCTCAGCTCTTTGATGAAGCTGGTCGACATCAAAATTCAAGAGGTGTGTTATTCTGCTGCTGGAGGCTGAACATGAGACACTCAGACAGTGGAGGAGGGTGGAGGACGCTGTATGAAGCATAGAGGATGAAGGATTTTAGGAGGAGGATGGAGGATATAGGGTTGACGAAGAAGGATGGAGAATAGACGTGGAAGTTGAAATATAGAGGGTGGAGGATTGTGAAGGTGGAGTATGGGTAATAAAGAGTAGGATGCAGGTTTGGGGATTTGGTGGATGGAGGGTGAAGGACAGAAGATGGAGGGGTGGAGGTCTCAAAGAGGTCTGTTGACGCTGAACGTGAGTCTTTCACATTGACTTCCACACAGTCGTTTGATCACAGCAGAGGACCTGCAGCTGCTTTTGTAACGTTTATCTTTGACCCAGCAGGGGGCACTGTGTCATACAGACTGTACACATGACATCATACAGACTGTACACATGACATCATACAGACCGTGCGCATGACATCATACAGACCGTACGCATGACATCATACAGACCGTACACATGACATACAGACTGCACACATGACATACAGACTGTACACATGACATCATACAGACCGTGCGCATGACATCATACAGACTGTACACATGACATTATACAGACCGTACACATGACATCATACAGACCGTACGCATGACATCATACAGACCGTACACATGACATCATACGGACTGTACACATGACATACAGACTGTACACATGACATCATACAGACCGTACACATGACATCATACGGACTGTACACATGACATACAGACTGTACACTTGACATCATACAGACTGTACACATGACATCATACAGACTGTACGCATGACATCATACAGACTGCACACATGACATCATACATGACATCATACAGACTGTACACATGACATCATACAGACTGTACACATGACATCATACAGACTGTTCACATGACATCATACAGACTGCACACATGACATCATACATGACATCATACAGACTGTACACATGACATCATACAGACTGTACACATGACATCATACAGACTGTTCACATGACATTATCTTCACCTCGAGCTCCTGGAATTCGTCCTCATCGTCGATGTCATATGACAGCGTGTGAATCTTCGAGTCCTCTCCAGAAAAGTCCAGAAACTTCCCGTCAGCAAACAGCAGCGCCTCCTTTGTGGAGGAGGAGGTAGCAGCAGCTGAGGAGGAGGCGTCAGGACCCAGCCCCTCGATGAAGGTGGTCTCGCAACAGTCACCTCCCCCGGCCTCACCCCACGCCCGCAGGATGCTCTCTGGGCAGAGGAGGAGGCCGGGGGTCGGCCCGAGGCGGGGGTCCGCCACTGCCTGGTGGGGGAGGAGGGCGCTGGGATTCAGGAGCTGAGGAGGACCCCCACCTCCTCCTCGTCCACTGCTCCTCTCCTGCTGAGGAGGGGTGTTGACCACCACATGACCCTGATACTGAGGAGCTGAGTACACCAACAGCAGCGCCTCCCGAGGCTCGGCCCCCATCCTGTGGGTGTTGATGAGGCCATTTTGTTTGCAGGTGTCTCCTCCTCCTTCTGCTCTTCCTCCTCCTCCTCCTCTCGGCGAGGCCGTCCCCAGTTTGGAGGAGATTTCAGCCTCTTCTCCTCGGCTCTTCTCGTCTCCTCCTTCCATCCCTCCTCAGAGCTCCTGCTCCTCCTCCTCCTCAGAGGTGTCTCTCAGAGGGGTCAGGGGTCAGAGGTCAGGCATTGCAGGCTGAACTCTCCTGAGAAACAGAAACAGAAAACAATAAAACCAGAGAAAAGGAGCAACAGCTCCTCACAGATATGCGCCTCTTACCACTGGATGTAAGCCTGACACCCAGGAGACCCACTGTGGGTCCCTGGTGCTAAAAGTCTGACCTCATCAGACTTTTGTCTCTCTCTCCATGCACCTTAGCAGTTGGGGAAGTTGTTCCACATTTTGAGATATTTCAGGTTGAACAGACATTTATTTATCTTTATTTATTTGTTTATTTATTGTTTCACACACGTAGAAACAAAAACACATGAAGGAAATATAAAAGTGTGTGTGAAAATAATAATATCAACATCCCTAAAGCTTCACTGCTAGCACAGCTGGAAGTAATTTAATAATACTATAATTAAAATACCTCAATATTAATGCGTGTTCCTGAATGCAGCAGCGTCTTGTTTTGTTGTTGAAGCTTTCTACAAACATCAGCGTCTTCTTCTCAGAGCGCTCAGCCTTTTCTCTGCAGTGTGACTTTAAAAGACCATTTTTGTGTTTTTATTATGTTTCAGTTTTTAAACTGTGAGGCGCCTCCCAAGGGGGGTGAGGGAGAATTGAAGGGGGGCTGATGAGGGAGAGACATGAGGCAAAGACACTGTGTAAGGTGAGAGGAACGAGTGCCTGTAGGTGTTATTTTAGTTTCTGAGTCTTAACACACACATTTTTAGATTTAGTGTGACTTACACTTCCTGAGGATCTCATTATCTCCAGGGGCATCGGACTGGGGGGAAAAGGGGACTGCGTGTGCAGGGCCCACCAAGATAGCAGAATGAATAGCCGTGGATCCAGGGAGGGTCCAGAATTAACTGCTACACCCCCGATTATCTCTGATGTCAGTCCAGAATAAATGCCCATAAATCAGCTTAGAAATCAAACAAAAAAGTTGCTTCTTATATCTGCAGAACCTGCCTGAGAATCCTCCTGTTTCCTGAAGTTTCCTTCAGTGTCTCAGTGATCAGTGATAGTTGTCTGTCTGTCCATGCGGACACTGCAGACAGGAGCTGCTAACAGCTGATTCAGCATGCATGCAAACAAAAACCACCAGTTTGTGGGTGGATTTCTCTCCCTCCATTCATTTCACTTCATCTTTCTAAAAATCATACTGCAGACAGAGTATAAACACATTGGAAGTCTTGCACTGCTCTCTCAGTCAAAAAACAAGGAAAAGTTTTCCTTGGTGGTGCGTTCAGGAACACTGAACAGAACCTGGAACCTTTTATTTATGTAAAGCATCATGTGAATGTGGTGATTTCATGCATTTCAAGACTTCCGTTCAGCAGCAAATCTCAGATGTCAGACTGTCCTTGAACGCATCAACAGGGAGACCCACTCACTCACTCATACACACACACACACACACACACACACACACACACACACACACACACATATGATATGTGTTTGCAAACATGACTGTGAAAGATAATTCACCTGCTAAGCAGCATCCTGCATCCAATCAGATGCTTCAGTGAACAGTGTGTGTGTGTGTGTGTGTGTGTGTGTGTCTTCCTGTATCTGTGTATATCTGCTGTTGGTTCAGGCTGTGAGGCTGAAGGTCAGACTGTCGTTAATGAGCTCATTAAAACAGATCCAGGGTCAGCTCGTGTTCATCTCTGCTGCTCTCAGTGAGTCCGTTTCCATCCGCCTGTCTTTAATGAGCTTTTTCAAGTTACAGTATGATATATTTCAAGTAGTATTAAACAGTTAGCCAGTCAGATATTATTAAGTCTTCTATTAGAAAAAAGTTAGGTTAAATTAAAAGGACCAGATGATGAAGAGGAGTGAATGCTTCTTAGTGTAAACCTGCTGAACGTGAAGCAAAATCTCAGAAATGTACATAAAAAATGAGTTACAGCAACCAAACGTCTCCTGCACATCTGTCGCAGATGTTTCATGAACATCTGGTGAGTTACTGCATTTGTAAAATCCTCTCTATCCTTTACTTCTTAAACACGGCACAGAGCTCCCTCAGAGGACCAGGAAGCAGCAGCCGGACTTTTACTGTGAAGTGGCAGGAGGCGTTTTATTGTGAAAGTACCAGGAGTACTCACCTTTCTAACATGTGCTGCTGAAGGTTCAGTCAGTGGAAAGAAGCAAAAGAACAAAAAGGGCTGAATCTCTCTGACGGCTTCTAAAGAGTCCAGTTCCTCCAAAAGTGATTTTTTCAATTCAATTCAATTTTGTTTATATAGCGCCAAATCACAACAAAAGTCATCTCATGACACTTTACAAATAGAGCAGGTCTAGACCGACTCTTTATAGTGTTATTACAGAGACCCAACAGTTCCCACCATGAGAAACACTTTGGAGACAGTGGCAAGGAGAAAGACCTTGAATATTAGAATATTACAGCAGATATTGAACAACTCACCTGTGACATCATCATCAGCCAAGTGCTGCAACTGATCAATCAGGTGATGTAATAATATAATAATCAAGTGGGTTGTGCTGTCTGATGTTTCACATCATACGCCCCCCCCCCCCCCCCCCGATATTTACAGCCCGTATATATAAACATATATGTGGTAAAATCTCATCAAGCCTTCGCTGAACCTGAATGCCGACAGTGTCACCGGCTCTGACGTCATCCCGCTGATGCTAAACATGTCGTGTGATCACGAGAGGACACATCAAACACGCACGGGCGCACATACTCACCTCCCAAGGTGAGACCCTCCATCCATCCATCCAATCAGTACGTCCAGGCTTCACACCGACCCTTCCTCGCTCCTCCAGCCGCCCTCCGTGCGCTCTGAGCCGCGTACAGTAGCCGAGAGAGTCCCGGTGTGATGGTCCGGTGCTCCAAGAAAGAAGTAGCCGGGAGAGATGAGAGACAGGCGGGCAGGCAGGTGTCCGTCTGGTCGGAGGATGATTCTCCTGCAGAAAAGAGATGAAGAAGAGGAGGAGGAGGTGGAGGAGGAGGAGGAGGAGAGAGAGAGAGACAGAGAGAGAGACAGACAGAGAGAAAGACAGAGAGAGAGACAGAGAAAGGGAGACAGAGAGACAGTTTACCTCAGTTTACTGGCTGGGGGCTTATACAGGGAGGAGGAGGCATGTGCGCTGAATACAGAGGAGTGTGTGTGTGTGTGTGTATGTGTGTGTACATGGTAAATAGCAGCAGAGGTTTCCTCCTCATGGTCCTAAAGCCCCTCAGTGCTCCTCCTCAAGTCGGATCAAACAGTTTCATGATGGATTCATGAAAAGAAAAGGAAATATAAGTATATAAGTAGTAGTAGTAGTAGTAGTAGTAGTAGTAGTAATAGTGGTATGATTGTCTCCAACAATGTAACATCAGCTTGATCAAAGTAATAATATTCACATAATCTTGATTTCTTCCTGGTACCCATCAGACTTTCCACAACGTGTGTTTTAAAGTTTATCTCTGAGTTTTTTCCTTCTGCTGCATTTTATCAGCTCAGTGTGGAAAAAAATGTTGCTAATCTGATAGATGCTAACATGCTAACACCAACATATATAGGCCTTTTGGGGTTTAATATCTAAAATGATTCATAAGAGGTTGAAATAATCTCTTCTTAGTGTTGAAGAGTGTTTGGTGTCTCTGAATGAAGACGTCTGATTTGAAGAAGAGGCCTTCAGCTCCTGGACTCTGGATGGGAGATGAAACGTCAGCACCCTCTGCTGTTCAGGACAGATTACTGCAGCTCTACAAACATCAACACTTCAGGTTCACTTCGTGAAACAGACCAGAGCCACTCAGCACTTAGTGTTTCTTCCTGTTAATCACTTTAACAGATGCACTGACATTTTATTAAGTATCATTCAAGTAACAACTTAATGGAAATATTGTCTTATTATGTGTCATAATGACTGATAACTGAATACTTCAACTTACTATGTGATTATAACATTTTGTTTTTAAATTTCATCTGTGTGATAATTTGGGGTGAAAATCTGTACTGAAGTAAAAGTACCCAGACCACAGTAAAAAGTAATTTGTGCTCACGTCAAAGTATCAAAAGTAAAAGTACCTGATATTGTTAATACTGCTTACGGAATACGGAAGTTTAGAGGAAAATGTCTCTTTGGTGGAACTGATAACACACAAGACACTAGTTTAATATTTAACAATGTGTTGAGTATCATCTGTTTAATAAGCAAAAGTCTATATGTGTTAAGTAACAACTAATTATAGCTGTTAAATAAATTAAGTGTAAAAGTAAAAAAGTACAATATTTGCTTCTGAGATGTAGTGGAGAAGTATACAGCAGCATAAAATGGAGATACTCAAGTACTAGTTAACCAAACGAGGCAACCAAAGACAGAAGAAAGAAAAGTCATTCAGAGTCTAAACGAATGTATTCCTAAAACGCTCTAAAAGCCGTCTGACCTTTGGTTGAAATGATACGTCAGCTTCTCCAGTAAGAAGGCAAAAATGTGAAAATGTGCCACAAACTTCAAGTAAGAGATAGATCTAAAAATGACTGTTAACAAATGTTGTGTCTGCGTTCCAATGCAGATGAGTGTTGTCAGTCTGTTGATTTTACCACCAGGTGGCATCAAAGTAAAAATACATGTAACTATTGTACTATGTAATAATGACGTAATAATTCATTTTTAAAGCTATGATTATGAAGACTGATGAAGTGATCCTCTGTCATTACTCATTGGCCCCAAATATCGTTGAAGAAAGTTTGTTTGTTTGCTGCTTTTTCTTGTTTTTCTAAACTGTATTTGTGAACCCAGAACATGTATAAATAAATATATACAGCAACACAGAGGATAAACACCAAACTGGGAACTGGTGTTAAACAGGAGGCCTATGAGACAGGCTGAAGGCTGCAGACGACGACTATAAAAACATTGAAGGGCAAACAGACACTATATTATTATATTATACAAACTATATTATACACATGAGGTCTAAAAGAATCTTCTTTAAGGACTTAAGGATCGTAAGTTGTTTTAGAGTTTATGACCAGAATCAAGCTGCTTGTTTCTTCTATTTGTTTCTCACGTTTAGATGACTTCTTTTAACAGTCAGTGACTCTACACTCACATACAGCAGGTGGCGTCGTGCTCATCTCACGATGGTTTGCAATACGCCAATAAACACAAAGAAGAAGAAAAGTAAGAAATAGACGTAGAAGAAGAATCCAGCCCTGATGCTGCTGCTGTCACAGTGCGCAAATGCGCATCCAACAGCACGGACCTCCGGTGGATAACGACAAAACAAACATTACCAGGCTGGGAAACGACACGTTAGGGCGGAAGAGAAAACAGCGCTTGACGGGGAAGACAGAAACGAAGGCTAAAGTCTGTGACACGGCAGGTAAGTCGAACTCACCTGACGTGGAGCGGTTTCCTCAGGCCGGAGAGTGTTTCAGTGGCGCTGCTTTTCTGCCTGACCCGAGAGGCGAGAGGATATCTAGGCAGGCCCGCCGCGGCTCCTCGGCGCTGTCATCCAGAGTTGCTGTAAGCACAGTTAAGCCCAAGATGTGCCGTATGCTGTATGTAGAGAACGAGACCCCAAATTGAAGTCCAACCCGCCAATTAAGCGCAGTTCTACTTATAAACAACAATATGTAGTTCAATCATAACATTGTATTTCAGCTCTTTCATGAGTACACTGGAGACACACTTCAGTTTGGCGTACATATAGCCGATCCAACAGCACGTAACCCATTAGAGAATTAACTTTTAAAGATGTTTTTCCAACTATATTGCCCTACCAAATATTGTCAGCGTAAGAACGCAGGTGACAGATAAGTGGATTCCTAAGTATAGAAGTTGACGTTTTATCTAGATAAGGGTAGTTAGTTAAGTATGTAGATGCCGAATTTCTCATAAGATTCTGTGGAATCACATAATTGTCTTAAATAATGTTCAATCTTTCATTTATTTTGGCCCATAATCAACGTTACCTTAAATCAGGAGATTTTGAAATGGAATTTGGTGTGACGTTCTCTGTAAGGTGCCAGGACGGCGTGCATTAGGCTAGCTATCGATAGGGACTTAAACCGTTGACAGGTCGATTATGTGAACTAGTTGACTAGTTAACTAGCTAGCAAACGAGACGAAGATACATTTGTTCTGTTAAAGTTATTAAATCTGATGACGTGAACTTAAAACACAGAATAGAAACGACTGCTAACGTTAGCAACTGTGGCTAGCTTGGCAGTCTGTTGCGTTCAGATAACGTAACGTTACATCAAGGGCTGGGCTATTTACTGAAATGAATTAACTTCATAACCGCTTGTATGCTGACTACAGCACTGATGGCTACGTAATGTCAGCAATAGCTAATTTAGTGTTTAATAAATAAAAATATGTTAGTGTCATTACTATTGCGTGTGGTTTCGGCTAACCTGTTAGCAGCACAGCCACAGTGGTCAGTCAGAGTTTCATCAGTTATTAGACTGACCCCTGGTGAAGCTAACTGACGTTAGACAACACGCCCAGCAGCACGTGTGACATCTAGCTTTCAGAGAAAAAAGATGCCGTGGCAAGTCAAGAAAGAGGAAGCGTGAGTCTGCAAACCGAAAATGAAAACCTAATTTCACACAGTGACCGTTGTCATATTCACAGTGGGAACCAGAGGGCTTCTGTATCCGGCTAAACACTGCTGTTCAGAAGCATTCTGTAACTCAATCCTTTCAGTTTTGTTCAACTATCATATATATACACGTTCCCAAATCTCAGATTTTCCTTCCAGCACGCTGATGATGATGATGATGATGATGATTTGTGGTTGAGTTTCAAACCATCAGCAGTCATCAGAGGAAAGTTTATGATTTACAGAAAAAATCAGAATAAATGTTGACTTACTCTGAACAACATGGTCCTTTGAACATTTAGAGTGGAAATATTTGAAACTGACCAAATGCAGCAACATTCAGATTTGTTTTGATCTTATGAAATGTATTTTGGTGGGAGCCACACCTGAAGTCGAAGCACTGAAAGTAGTTGAACTGGTAATTGAAACAAAAGCAATGAAAGAAAATCAAGTGGCAGATAATATGTAGGAACTGAAAACAGCTGAAGAGCTGAAAGGAGTTGAAATGTTAAAATGGTTGTCATGGCGTCAATAAGTGGTTGTTAGGTGGTTGCTAGGGTGTCCGAGACTCTGAAGGGAAGTTCAATAGTGGTGCCTCATTTAAGGTTTATTTAATTATTGCCTTTCTTTGATAGTTGACAGTGTAGGAGGGGTCAAACCAGGACGCAGAGTCTCCTGAAGAATCACAACAAATAAGTAAATAACGGTGTAACTAACAATGACCTTCATGAAGGATGGGATTATCCTCTAGTTTAAAGTTCTGTGGACTGACTTGAATAAACTGCAGATGCCCTGTTTACTATATACTACTACTATTTGAACATGTAATCATCAGCTTTCTGAACGTCCAATCAACTGCTGCTCCTCTGATGTCTCCTTAGCGACCATGGTGGGTGAACGCCGCAATGGGAACCTGCTGGTCCAGCTGGGCCCGAGGCTGCAGGCATATCCAGAGGAGCTGATCCGCCAGCGCCGCAACTACGACGGCCAGACGGAGTACCTGATTCGCTGGTGCCTCGTCACCTTCGACGACGGCTCCAGCTCTGGGGGCGGAGCCAGCGAGGCGGGCGGGACGGGGGGTGGCAGCTCTGGGGTTGGCGGGTCCAGCGGCTCCACGTCAGGAGAGAGCAAAACGGAGAACATGCTGATGTGGATGTCAACAGAGGACGTGTACGCCAACTGCCCCACCCTGCTGGGGAAGAGGAAAACGGACTCACAGCGCCCCCTGCAGCAGGAGAAGCAGCAGGGCGGCGAGTCATCGGACGGAGGTCTGAGGAGCGGCGGCGAGTTCCCATCTGACGTCACCTTTGACGAGGTGGAGCTGTCTGACATGAAGGAGGACGTGAAGAACCTGGTGCGTCGAGCCAGGAAGCAGATGACCAAGAAGAGCGACTTCTCCATCAGCATCACGCACACCATCCATGTGCTGAGCGCCTATGCCGGAATCGGCTCGCTGGTCGGCGTCTTCAAGGAGACGGGCGCCCTCAACCTGCTGATGGAGCTGCTGTGCAACAAGGAGACGCAGACCAGACGCAGCGCCGGAAAGATGCTGCGAGCACTCGCCTCACATGATGCAGGTAACCTCAAACTTTATTTATAAGAAACTTGTAACACTAGCAGGGAAAATACTGCTCTCTGATTGGCTGGCAGGTGTGTGTTAAAATCATGTGGGCACTTCAGACAAAGTTCTGATCAACAGTTTAATTCTGTTTTAAATCAGAGCTAAAAGGCAGGTAACCACAGCAACAGTACTGATGCTTCATGCTCCGTCAGCACTAACAGTTCAACATTTGGGGAAATATGATGACATCGATATGCGATGACTTCAGGAAGTGACTTTGTCCGCACAAGAAATAGTCCCCATAAAACAACGATGTGTCATTTTTACTCTTGAAATGAACCTGACGCAACATGTTGATCAATGAGCTGTAGAGCTGCTGGTTTCCAGTCTTTATGCTAAGCTAAGCTAACCAGCTGCAGGATGTAGCTTTAGCGTTCGGACATGAGAGTGGACTTCTAACTCTCCAAGTGATCTGGCTATGCCCGGTCAGCCCTGGTAGTGTAACACGGGATCATCTCGGGACCTCCAGACCCAAAATGTTGAACTGTTCCTTTAACAGGTGAAACTAAACTAACCACGAGTCAAACTGACTACAAACACACTTTAGGACATGGAGGAGGAGTTAATCACAGTCCACCTTTGTGTCTTTGGTCAGCGGACACGATGTGGACACAGAGGTCCGAAACTGACCCAGTACAGTCAGAACTGAACTGGTCCAAACTAGACCCTCAGGTCCAAAGGGCCAGTAGCCTGTTGTCTCTGCTGGTAACCTTTGATCAGTGTCGTCCTGGCAACAACAGTAATGCACAAAATCTGCACAGAGGTTGAGATTGTTGTCTTTTAGTTGTGATCCGGTTCCTGTTCACACTTAACTTTTACAATCAAATCAAGAGGAGACATGAAGTCACATGACCGACAGGGCGCTCACTGACTGGACAGTTTTGGTGATGTCATTCTGCGTCATTGCAATGCATCATCAGGAAGCACGAGAGGAAATCACATTCTGACTGACTGCAGCTATTTATGTTCTCTGGAGTCAGAAAGAAGCACGGAAATAAATGATTAATAGTATTATTAGTTTTATTAGTATTATTAGTGTTATTAGACTGCAAATCGTCCGCAGGTCATGAATAATGACAAACAGGAGGAGACTTCCAGGACACACAGTAGGTTACAAACACAGCAGATGAGCATACGTGTTGCCATGGTTACCAAATGATGTACATAATAGTACACGTGGCTTCTACAGGTGGATCATCACTTCCTGAACAGTTCAGCATCAGCAGGTGGATCTACGTTCAGAACATAATGTTGTTTGGTCGGTTTGCTTTGACACCACAAGCTTGGACCTGGACTGAGATCCTCCTCTTCAGGCGGTCTGGGTCCGGTTCTTTGGTCCGCACCAGACTTTGATTGACAGCTTTCACAGCAGGGTTCGTTTGAACCGATTCAAACGAATTGGAGGTGAAAGCAGCTCGAGACTCTGTCCTCCCGTTCATGATTTGTTCCTGTTGGATGTTAACCGTTGTGACCTTAACAAAAGTCCAGAAGTATTTTCAGCAAAACGCAATTAAAGTATCAAAAGCAAAAGTATTATATAGTATTATAACATGAAAAGTAACTATAAGTGTCAAATGTAGTGAAGTAAAAAGTACAGTATTTCCCTCTGAGATGTAGCAGAGCAGTTAACACGACAGATGGCTGCCATGTGACTGCCGCCCTTTCCTTAAAACAGTGTTAACTTTTTATTCGTTGGTGGTAAAAGTCAAATATTTCGTCACAGTTGTCGTTTTCAATGGTTTTATTTAGTTTTGTTTAGGTTATTTTTGACGTGCACCCATTCTTCTTTCGGTACGTTTTCAGTTCAGCAGGGAAAACTAAAATATAACTAATAAATAACATTTTTGTCATTTATTTTGAAAAATGTAAACATTGGCCATAATTCTTACTGTAACAGTTACTGTACTCAGATAGTGACATATTGTCAATAAGAGCAAATAAGCACACAGCACACTGCTCATTGGAGCTCGAGCTCTTTCACCAGATACTTCCATCCTGTAGAATACAGAGAACGGTCTCATACCTAGTCCACAGAAATAGACATAATATTGTTTGACAGTAATTGTTTTGGTCACAGGAGGTAAGGAACCGAACACTTCGGTATGAATACACCTACCGCCACACCCCCTCTGTGAGGCCCTGTAGAGCTTGTATCCGTGGTTATGAATGAGGATCACATTCAGTCAGTGATGTCTGCTTGTATTTCATTGTTCTCACACAGGCTGAAGTCTGTTGCAGTGACCATGCTGAGTCTCTCTCTTTCCTCTGTCACTCCTCAGAGTCCACGTTGGACTATTAGACGTAGTACTGAGATCCTGTGAGTCAGTGCTGTGCAGGCTCACACAGATCACGTGTTTGAAGCCAAAACTACTTTTACATTTTTAAATGGTGTAAAATGAAAAAACGCTCTCTCTCCGTCTTCCTGGAGTCTCACTCCTCTCAGCCTGCTGTGGTCCGGACACATTTTTCTTTTTTTGTTGGTCACATGTGGAGAAAATCCTGGGCGAGGAGCAGCTGAGAGTTTTTCCCATGAGTCATCGAGGTCGCGGGGAGGAAACAAACAGTCGTTATAGATCAACAACACACACACACACACTCACTCACTCACTCACTCACTCACTCACTCTGACTTTGTTTCTAGAGACCACAAACTCACCATATTTCATTAAGAAAAACAGCTTGTTGAGCTTTTTGATTCCTCAGCAGGATGTTTGCTGCAGAATCTGGATGTCAGGGCTCGACACACAATTCAGAGAGAGATCATTTGAAATATTTTGAACCAATGGGACATCAGCGAGGCAGAGAAAGGCAGCCAATTGGATGGGAGGGGTGGAGCCTGCTGCTGCAGAGATCCTCCATTAAACACAGATGTTTCTCACAGCTCTGATGTGACACTAGTGAAGGACTACAGATCTGATCTGAGTGCAGCAGCTGAGCGTTCACTCTGTGTCTCTCTCTATCTGTTACTATGATGTGGAGGACGACTGATCAGGCAGGACAGAATCCACGCGTCAGTTCTGGATTCCCCCGTCTGATCACAGCCATTGATGATACAGGTCCAGCTGATCAATACAAACATGACTGACTGAGCTGTTTGTCACATGTAAAAACTGCTCTGAGTAATTTCTGAAAAGTGAACATACAGTGTGATTGATTGATCGATCGATTGATTCATCACCTGCTGAGCTGAATCAGACACGTGTCCTCTCTATGTGAGTGTATTCCTTCATTAAATATGTGGCCTTGCTGTGTGAAGTGGCACCCGACGCTGTGTCCTCCTGTCTCTGACGCTGTGTCCTCCTCCCTCTGACACTGTGTCCTCCTCCCTCTGACCTCCTCTCTCTGACACTGTGTCCTCCTGTCTCTGACACTGTCGCTGACGCTGTGTCCTCCTCACCCTGACACTGTCTCTGACGCTGTGTCCTCCTCCCTCTGACATTGTTGTCCCTAACGCTGTGTCCTCCTGTCTCTGACACTGTCGCTGACGCTGTGTCCTCCTCACCCTGACACTGTCTCTGACGCTGTGTCCTCCTCCCTCTGACATTGTTGTCCCTAACGCTGTGTCCTCCTGTCCCTGACGCTGTGTCCTCCTGTCCCTGACACTGACACTCTCTGTCCTGCCTGATATGACGCTGTGTCCTCCTGTCCCTGACGCTGTGTCCTCCTCCCTCTTACACTGACACTCTCTGTCCTGCCTGATATGACGCTGTGTCCTCCTGTCTCTGATGCCGTGTCCTCCTGTTTGCTCTGCAGGTAGTCGGGCCTACGTGTTGCTGTCCCTCAGCCAGCAGGACGGCATCGAGCAGCACATGGACTTTGATAACCGCTACACTCTGCTGGAACTGTTTGCTGAAACCACGTCATCGGAGGAGCACGGCATCTCCTTTGAAGGGATTCACCTGCCTCAGGTAAACACACACATGTTCTGCAGGCATGATGTTTCCCTCCAACCTGAATCTCAAGTCTTAAAGGGTCCGTTCACCAGCTCTCCTCCCTGCACTGGTTTATGTCAGATATGTAGATTTCTGTCTCTGTCAGATGATTCAACAGAAACTTGTTCAAACGTAACATCCAGTAAAATATGGCCTCTCATATTTGGGTGTATTATTGTGTCTCTGTTGCTCTGAATAATTTCCATGTTTTCACACAAACTGCTTCTTTGGTAGAATGTAGTTCCTATTGAGCCTGTAAGACCTCATTCAGGTCACATTACATATCCACATACTGAGGCGACTGTCTCGGGTCATCAGACAGAACATCGTCAATGTTCCAACCGTTCAGACAAAGACGTCTGGAGACGCTGAGCTTAGTTACTGTGGAACCACCTAAATATAACATAATATAACAACATAAATATATCTGCCATGTGACTTCTGTCAACATCTTCAGACTGAATCTGGACTTTTATTGAATCTTAAAGTTTATTTTTGTTTTGTTTAATCTCATCTATTGAATTATATTTCTGTAATTCTGCCCAGTTTTATTGTATTTTAATGTTTTGTGTGTTTTGTTAAAATGTTTTTTATATATACAATTTGAAGCACTATGAGCTGCATTGTAGGTGTGAAAGGCGCTATTAGTATTGTTATTATTATTATTATAATTAGTGTTAGTTATTAATGTGTTATTTCCAGGTGTGAGCTAATGTCTGTCCTGTTGGTGCTCAGATTCCTGGGAAGCTGCTCTTCTCTCTGGTTAAGCGTTACCTGTGCGTCACGTCTCTGATGGACAAACTCAACACGGCGGGGGCAGAGTCTAGCTCTGACAGACAGGACGCCAGCCCCTCCCCCGCCGCCTCCTCCTCCAGCACCACCCACCAGACGGAGCACCTCCGCGTCCAGCGAGAGTTCGACTTCACCATGGCCATGGCCAACCTGATCTCGGAGCTGGTCCGCGTGATGGGCTGGGACCGGAACCGCCAGCCTCTGGATGGCTCTGCCCACCGCCCGGGAGGAGGTGGGGCCTGTGGTGAGGAGCAGGGGGAGGAGGCCTACCGCCCCGTCCTCAGGTCCATCTTCCAGCCTCGTTTCTGTGCCTCCCCCGTCGTCCTCACTGCCACTGCCGCTGTAGCGGCTCCCGCCGCCACGCCACCAAAGAAGAAGACAGGAAACGGGTACAAAACACGCTCTGACTTCGCCAGCCGCTCGGCCTATGTGGAGTACGTCCAGGACAACCTGAAGAGCGGCATGATGGTCCGAATGCTGGAGGACTACGAGGAGGTGAGCGCCGGAGACGAAGGAGAGTTTCGCTACAGCAACGATGGCTCGCCACCTGTTCAGGTGAGGAAACGCCAACACGTGTTTTAAGTAGTTTGTGTTGTGACTTCGACAGGAAGAGCAAACACTGAGACCCACTGGATGTAAACCTGTTGTAGCTATGTAGCTGTCAGTTTTTTACTCCAAGGCCTTTTCCAGGAACCCTGGAACCATATATGTATTTCAACCAGAGGAATCTGGGCCTAAATGTAGTTCCTGTCCCCCCCAAAGTCCCTGCTACTTCTTAGTTTCAGAGCTGAATGTTCAAACACAGATTTCAAGCTGCCACAGCTTCTGACTCAGAGTCAGTGTTAGGACTAGGCACTAATTTATTATGTTATATGTGGACACCCTTCAAACTAGTTTAAACAGCAGAATAGATGTGCTTGCCTTGACCTTGAACTTATGATTGAGACTAGACCTGTTTCTGTGATCAGGTGTACTGGAACTCCCTGTCCAGGACTTACTGGGTCCACTGGCACATGGTGGAGATACTAGGCAGCGGCAGCAGCAGTCAGGCTGAGAAGGAGACGCAGGAGAAGGCCTCGACCCTGACGGAGACACTCAAACTCACAGCTGGTAAGATCTGATCCCTGAGCAACACCTAAAGGATCCACCTGACTCTGTCTGTCCACCTGACTCCAGGAGGTGAAAATGTTTCTTCTTCTGCTCCCTCAGTGAGTCAGACATTCTTCTCAAAGCCCCCTGGGGGGCTCTACTCCCTGCCGTACCTGTCGGAGGGTCTGCACAGGGAGCCGCTGGCTCTGAGTCGGGCCGAGTGGTGGGAGATCCTCTTCTTTATCAAGAAACTGGAGCCGAAACAGCAGCAGGAGGTCAATGGCGTCCTGCTGCAGAGCCTCGATGACCAGGTGAGAAACTCAGAAACCAAGGAACATGCTGGGAAACTGCTGGTCTTGAAAAGTCTCAAATGTAACCTAGGGAACTCATTGGGACTGTCCCTGAAGTCTTTGTCCTGCACACGCTCACAGGGAAAAAGATGAATACATGAAAACAAGAAATCCTCTTTCTGATCCTGAACCTGATTACAGAAACCAGGTTTACATGTCAGAAATCACCTTTCTGTTACTAGTTAATACACTGTCTGTCTCTTGTCAATCTGTCTGTCTCTGTCTGTTCACCCTCCAGGAGGCGGAGCTGGACGACTCGTCTCTGATTGGTCTGTCTGTCCCCGGAGACGTGGCTAAGAAGCTGCTTCACTACCTGAAGCAGAAGCTGCCGTCGTCATGCCTGAGTGACCTGCTCTGCTCTCACACCTTCTCCAAACACTACCTGAGGAGAGGAGGAGGAAGTCTGGAGGATGAAGAGCTGCTGGGTGAGGACGGAGACCGGCCGCTGCAGGACGCCTCTGTGTTTGAGTTTGAGTTGTAAAGCAGTGTTGATGAGTCTGACTGTGGTTTGTCTTCCAGCTGAAAGCTCTCTGGGTTCGTCAGGCCTGGGAGGCGGAGGAGGAGGAGGAGCGGGACAGAACTCCTCCTCTTCATCGTCACCCTCGGCCTCGTCTTCCTCAGCGATGGGCTCCGTCTCTAAGAAAGCAAAGAAGGAACTACCTATTGATTCAGGCTGTGGCAGCCCGGAGACGGAAAGCGAGCTGCCCACAGAGGACGACAGCAAATACCCCGAAGACCTGGAGGACAAGATGAAAGGTGCTGTCCTGGGGGCGTGTGACAGGTGCCCTGAGGAGGGCAACAGGTGCCCTGAGGGGGGGGCGACAGGTATCCTGAGGGGGACGTGACAGGTGTCCTGAGAGGGGGGGCAACAGGCGTCCTGAGGAGGGCGACAGGTGCCCTGAGGAGGGCAATAGGCGTCCTGAGGGGGGGGGCGACAGGTATCCTGAGGGGGACATGACAGGTGTCCTGAGGAGGGCGATAGGCGTCCTGAGGTGGGGGCGGGGGGCGACAGGTATCCAATGGGGGATGTGACAGGTGTCCTGAGAGGGGGGGCGACAGGTGCCCTGAGGAGGGCGATAGGTGTCCTGAGGGGGACGTGACAGGTGTCCTGAGAGGGGGGGTGACAGGCGTCCTGAGGGGGGGGGGGCAGGTGTCATGTTCATCTTGTGTCTCAAAAGCAGAAGCTTGTGTCGTGGTGACGTAGCTGAGGTCTGACTGTCCCGTCCTCCCTGCAGTGTTTAACAACCCGCGGGTCCAAGGGAAGAAGACGGTGTTGGAGAAGCTGGGGGAGGTGGTGGACATCCTGAAGAAGGGGGGGTCGGGCTCAGACCAGGCCCAGCAGCTGGCCGCCGTCCTCTTCATCACCAGGCTGCTGGAGGAGAAGGGGGCCCAGGAGAAGAACTCCATGAGGAGCGACTCGGCCCAGACCATACGGTGAGAAACCACTACAGAGATGGGCCACATGGAGGCCGTGCTCCAGGAAATACACAGAGCCGATGTGTAGTTGTGGAGACTAAGTGAGAGTGGCTCTGATGGTGACATGAACAATGACCCTGTTGATGTGTTGTAGACCTCAAACTGTCTCACTCTGGGCTGTTGGTCCCCTGACAGGGACAAGATGCTGAAGCTGCTGGTGGAGCTGCTGGGCTCGTCCTCTAAAGACCTGCTGATCAGTACGCTGAGACTCACTCACCTCCTCATGCTCAAATACGAGTGGAGGGTTTCCTTCGCCACCGAGGGCGGAGTCAAAGCCGTCCTGTCCTGCATGCAGGAGTTCTCCACCGTGACTCACGTCCAGCAGCTGGCGCTCGCAGTGAGAGACGCACCACATCCACTGAAGTCTACTTTAGACTCCAGTGAACACACCACAGCAGACATGTAGAATATAATGTGTATCTGATTGAATGATGCAGACTAAAGAACAGTGAGTCTGTGGTTTGAATATTTCACTCAATGAAGAGCTGCGACAACATGAATCACAACATTTATGTGAGATAGTTACTAATAAGAAAATATAAGAAGGAAAACCAGGTTGACACGTCAGATCTTCAGCAGGTTGATTCTGTTGTAAAAACCAAGAAAAACGTCACAGAGTTTGGTGACAGAGCTTCATCCTCCTGAAATAAGATGCTTCTCCACTGCAGTCGAAGCAAGAAAATGACACTTTGACAAGTTTAGAGCCGAAACGTCCAGTCGATCACTTCGGCCCTCAGACCTTCATCAGTTTTTGATCCGACGTTACCATTGATGAGACTGATTTGCTGTATACAGCAACAATCTGATGAAAGAAGTTTTGATTTTAACACACTGATTTCTCATTCGTCGTCAGTCACTGACGTATTTGTTCAGCTGACTGTCGCAACATTTCACTCGCATATCGTCTTCGTTTTCTCCTGTTTAATGTACAACTCTAATGTTTTATTGACAGAACAGCTGTTTATATCAAAGGCTGTGGCTGAAGTTGTTTTCCTTTTTTGATTTAATATAATAATAACAATACAATCTGACTTTGGCGACTCCTAGTAGGAGGATCAAAAAACACAGTGTCTACCATTATTTTTCTGCTAATAGAAGCAAACGTGATCATCATTTGAGAATCATTTGTAAAATCTAACAGTACACGATGAGGTCACACACCTGCCGCCCCTGTGACCCTGTGCTGCTGTTGTTGTTGCCAGACTCTGAAGGTGATCACTGGAGCCAGTAAACACGACCTGCGCAGCGTCGGCAGCAGCCTCCCCCTCTCTGAGTCTGGCACTCAGATGATGTTGGAGATCTTTGCCAGCATCGGCTCGGCCACGCCCGAAGGCTCCAAAGGCCTGCTGGGAGCCGTCCCGGCTGCCATCGACCTCATGCTCAAGACTAAAGGGTAAGTGACTGCTGCACGTTCGGGTTTTACCCTCTCTGGTCTGTTTCTTGGTGTTGATTATTGTTGATTGATCGTCTGTGCAGCTGCATGCTGTCGGTGCGTAACGGCCTGCTGGTCATCATCATGCTCATCTCCAACCATAAGAGTCTGGCGGAGCAGCTGGTGGCCTGTGACGTCACCACCGTCCTCAAGAAGTGCCTGACTCTGTCCAGAGCCGAGACCATGCTGGCCATCATCGCCCTCAACCACATCTCCATGGTGCACAAGCTGGAGAGCAAAGGTACGTCACGTGACCACGACCAGCTGTTTCGTTTTCAAGGTAATAAACCGTATGGAAGGCCATGTGTTGTGGAGCACTGGGCTCTCAGTCTATATTGATACCAGCCAGACTTTATTGTTTATTAATATTTGTGACGAGGATGCTGTGGATGTTGCAGTTCTGTGCTTTTGTTCTCGATATAAAAAATAAAATCTAAGAGTCAAATAAAACCACAGCTGAGAGGGAGGCACGCTGTAAAGGACTCTGGTATAAAAGCAGTCTGTTTCTAAACTGTCTTCAGAGTGTCGAGAGCAGCTGGACTTTAAGGACACGGAGCTGCAGATGTTGGTTGTGAGTCTGAAGGAGCTGACGGCCACCAAAGAGGTGATCCAGACTCTGGAGCAGCTGCTGTGTGACGACACCTCACAGCTGGAGGAGGAGCGCAGCCAGGTACGCACACGCACACACACACACACACACACACACACACACACACACACACACAGACGCTGATCCCGCCGACAAGCTGCACCATTGATTTACATATTTTATATTGTTCAGCCTACAAACAGAGGTGGAACGTAACGAAGTACATTTACTCAAGTACTGTACTTAACTGTACTTTGTGATTCTTTCTACTTCTACTGCATCACATCTCAGAGGGAAATAGTCTACTATTTACTGCACCACATCTGTCTGACAGCTGTAGTTACTATTTACTTCCTGTCCAGTGAAAACCATGTATCTCCAGATGTTTGTGATGAACTAACGTATCTCCAGATGTTTGTGGTGACTTTTTAAACCCTCCCCAGATCAGCTGGAAAATGCATCGTCACAAAGCTGAAAACAGGAGAAGTTGACTTTTTGGAGATACGTGGTTCTCACAGGGCGGCGACGCTACAAGTCCATGCTGATCTTATAGAATATGATGCATGGCTGCAGATGAAACTAGCCAACAGTATTTGAAGTAGTTCACATGAGCTCAACCTGAACAGCAGTGATATTAATCTAGTCCAGCTCACCTGCAGAGCATGTATTGATTAGTCTGCCTCTGTGTGTCATTGAATATTGATTATTATGGTTTGTTCAGGTGATTCACAGTCGGGACACTTATCAGGATCTGGTTCGTCTGATGGAGCAGCACAGAGCCGACCGGGCCGTCCAGCTCTCCATCCTCAGGTACTGACCAACCACAGCCTGTGAACTTTGACCCCAATGATGACGCTGTTGTTGTGGAGTTCAACTGATTGGCTGTTTGTTCCTGCAGGATCCTGAACAAGTTCCTGGACAACTACCAGGAAGACGTGCTGCCGTGGCACGAGAGCATCGAGCCCTGCCTGTCCTCCATGACGGCCTTCATCAACGACAGAGAGGTCAGTACGGACCAGGAGCAGATGGAACAAACGAGCCTTGTGATGAAGTTAACCTCCTGTGACTGGTTGTTTAGGTGGTCCAGCTGTTTATCCGCTTCCTGTACCGGCTGGCGTCTCTGAACAAAGACTACGCGGTGGTGATGTGTCGTCTGGGGACCAAAGAGGTTCTGGTCAAAGCTCTGGACAAACACAGCACCAACCTGCTGCTGGTCACCGAGCTCCGAGACCTCATCACTGACTGTGAGAAGTACGCCAGCCTCTACAAGAAGATGACCACCAGCGTCCTCGCAGGATGCATCCAGGTACACAGGAAACAGGGAGGGGCGTTCAAGGACTCCAAACACATATAACCTTCATGCTCGAGGAGGACACTGCGACAGTTGAAACAGGATCTTGAGTGCAGCGGTATTTGTGGCTCTGCCATCAACTCAATTCAAAAGACTTTATAGAAAAACACACAATCACATGCATGAAAACAATAATAATTCAATAAAACAGAATCTAAAACACATTCCTGATGGCAGCAGCTCTGTGTGCGGTCATTGATGCCCTTTTCAAGATGTGTTCAAGATAGTAAATACCAGACAGTCGCTGTTAAGAAACTCTGAAATGATTTGTGAAGCCAGTCGCCCTCAGACCACACAACAAACATTACTTCCTGTCATGCTCCTTACCTGGTCTACTTCCTGTTTCCTGTCAGATGGTGTTGGGTCAGATTGAAGAGCACCGTCGCAGCCATCAACCAATCAACATCCCCTTCTTTGACGTGTTCCTCAGGAATCTCTGCCAAGGTCTGTTCACATCAAACGACGTGTGGTTTATTTTTCTGTTCGTGAGTTGAAACATTTGATAACGCTGTAAATAAACACAAGTTATTACTTGACTTCTCTGTGGCCTGCTTGAAAAAGGTTGAAGATGGTGTTTCATAACTGGTGTAACTGGTGATGTGTTCAGGTTCCAGTGTGGAGCTGAAGGAGGATAAGTGCTGGGAGAAGGTGGAGGTTTCGTCCAATCACCATCGAGCTAACAAACTGACCGACAAGAACCCCAAAACCTACTGGGAGTCCAACGGCTGCACCGGCTCGCACTTCATCAACATCTACATGCACAAAGGAGTCGTCATCAGGTACAAGATGGTGTTTACAAGAAGTAGTACTGCTGTCATCAGTAATATTCAACACAAACATGTGAACACGCTGAACACCAGCGTGCAACAACAAACTACAAACTTCAACTTTATTATCACCCCAACAGAAATGAGTTGGGTAGCCAGGCTTTAGACAGGTAGACTACAGGAGTCCACTGATGACAGTGGACAATAACATGTGCCGACCAGAACACAAAAGCAACATAAATATTAAGAATGTGTAAATACATATAGAAAATAAAAGCAGTAGCTGATGAAGCCGTGATGCAGCTGAAAGATGAACTTCTGTGTCTGCAGACAATTGGCCATCCTGGTGGCCAGCGAGGACTCGAGCTACATGCCGGCCCGGATTCTGGTTCTGGGAGGAGACGAGCCCACCAACATCAACACTGAACTCAACACGGTGAGTCTCCTCTCCTCTGATGGAGGTGCGGCCCGGTCAGGTGGGCTGAATCCAAATGTGGCCTTAACGGGCTTGTTGTTGGGAAGTCTCGAGTGTCGAGGTCCAAATCCACCATTTATCAGACGTCGCCAGACGTCATAACAGTATGGATGTGTTGATGTAGTGAAGTTTGATAATGCACACGCTGTTCTATAATCCAGATTTGTCTATTATAATCTGGATTTAAGAGACCACCTTAAACAAACCTGTCTGATCATGTGAATACAATATTAAGAATAATAATCAGCTTGTAAAATCTCTGTTGTACTAAAGCAGCAGACCTGCACGGGCTGCCGACCAATAAGAACCATTCAGAGAAACACTGTTCAATGCACTTTGTGCTTTTGTTTGGGAAAGTGCTGTAGTTTAGTTTATTATTATTATTATTATTATTATTATTATTATTAGACAAGAGTAACATCATGAGCTCCCCGTGTTTCCCTAGGATGGAGTGGTAGCTGCCTGATGAGGGACCCACTGGCTCCAGCTCTCTTTGTTGAACCAGTTCTTTGCTTTCGTTCATCGTGTGTGTAACATTAATCCAACCTGTCCTGGTGTGTTTGTGTGTGTGCAGGTGAACGTGACTCCGTCGGCCAGTCGGGTGGTTCTCCTGGAGAACATGACCAGGTTCTGGTCCATTATCCAGATCAGGGTCAAGAGATGTCAGCAGGTCAGACTCTGAGCTCCACTCTGTTTCTATTTGTCATATCCTGACCCCCACCTGTATCTACTGACCCCCCCCTCTCTCTCTGACAGGGTGGTATCGACACTCGGGTCCACGGTTTTGAGGTTCTGGGTCCGAAGCCGACGTTCTGGCCGGTGTTTAAGGAGCAGCTGTGCTGTCGGACCTACCTGTTCTACAGCACCAAGGCCCACACCTGGTGTCAAGAGGTGATGGAGGACAAGACACAGCTGCTGCAGCTCTTCAACAAGTAAATACTACAGTAATGCTGCTAATATTACTGCAGTTACTACAGCTCATCAACAAGTAAATACTAAAGTAATGCTGCTAATATTACTGCAGTTACTGCAGCTCATCAACAAGTAAATACTACAGTAATGCTGCTAATATTACTGCAGTTACTACAGCTCATCAACAAGTAAATACTAAAGTAATGCTGCTAATATTACTGCAGTTACTGCAGCTCATCAACAAGTAAATACTACAGTAATACTGCTAATATTACTGCAGCTCTTCAACAAGTAAATACTACAGTAATACTGCTGATATACTGCAGTGATGTTAATACACACTGTGTGTGTGTGTGTGTGTGTGTGTGTGTGTTCGTGTGTGTTCAGACTGAACAGCGCTCTGAGACACGAGCAGATGTTTGCAGATCGTTTCCTGCCGGACGCCGAGGCAGCTGAAGCTCTGGGTCGAACCTGCTGGGAGGCTCTGATCACACCCATTGTCCACAGCATCACACTGTCAGGTACGCACACACACACACACACACACACACACTCACACTATTATTAACGTGTATTAACCTCACTGCAGTAATAATATCAGTATTATTATCCCTCTGTGTTTACCCAGAATCCTCGGCGTCCAGCCCTCTGTCCTGGCTGCTCAGTGAGTACCTGGATAACGCTGAGTCGGCACGTCGCTGTAAAAGCCGGGCAGCCATCTTTAACTCCAGAGTGAGGCGTCTCACACACCTCCTGGTCCACGTAGACACGAGCTCACCGGACAGCGAGGAGCTCAGACCCCCTGTCAAATCAAGTGAGTCAACATCATCCACTCAAGAACAGTTAATATCTGAGAGGTGACATCACGGTGACATTACTCAAAAGAAGTCTGATTGGTCAAGAAAGAAGAGATAGTTATCAAAACCGAATGGACCAAAACTGACAAAAATAGGACCCAAGTTGTAGATAACTGTAATGATCCTTTAAAATCCAGAGAGAACCGTCAGTGTTTCAAGTAACTTTGTCTGCCGTCTGATCCAGAGTTCAGAGTTCACTGGACTTCTCCAGAGACAAAGACGGACATTGATGTTTCAAAGAAACACACAGAACACATCTGGGTCACACGTTCTCCAGTTTAGAAATGCACAGTATGTACACGGTGCTCAAACAGGTTTCAGCAGCAGGCCTTTACATGTGGATTGGAACAGTCGGACTTCTTTGATGTGTAAGATTTCTATGTGGTGAACATTTATTTAAACATGTAAAATATTTACAGTCACAGAGTGACGTAGATGGTAGCTGACAGTCCTGTAAACTGTGACTAGATTGGTTACACTGTATGAACACCTGTGCAGATTACAGGACTGTAGGGCCTCCAGGTATCAGCAGCTCTGACTGTTGTGTCTTTGACGGGCACAGACTGATCTGAGATCTGTCAGAGAGGTGAGAGTCGACTGATCAATGAGCAGACTTTACTGGGAAGCTAACGCTAGCTATCAGCTGTCTGCAGATATCGTCACCGACGTTTCCACTCTATTTGTCCTGGAACTGATTATTAATAAATAATAAATGATTACTTGTGCCGGGTTCAGACTACACAATATCAGCTTGATAGCAGCCTGACCGTTTGATCCCGTGTAGTGAATCATAGTGGACGCTTCACGACATCTGCGAGGGAGAGGGGGAGCTGTGAGACAGAGGGAAGCTCTCTGAACACAACACAACACAGCCAGTATCACACACTGCTTCGGACACCATGTTTGTTTACATTCTTGTCCCTAACACCACAAGAGCTTATGAGTATAGTCACCTGATCTGACACGGAGACCACAGTGTAGTCTGAACCCGGCATCAGTTGAATCTGGTCCTGCAGCTGTATGAGGTTACCTGTATGTGTAACGATGACAGTGCAGCTCAAATGTTTTGCACGCGAAAATAAAAAAATGGATTCATATCATGAAGCGTCTCAAAGCTTTAAATAAATGAAGCTTATATTTTTGGGCCATCCTGGGCAGCCACATGTAACGTCGTACATAAAATTGAATAGATAGAAAATTAATAAAGTGTTCAAGGTAGAATGTATTGTCATGTACAATATTACTACTGCAGAACTGCACTCCGGCAGTGCTTCAGGGTATAAGAACACACAGAGGAATGAATGAAGAGTGCCGTCACATGTAAAGATGCCTCGTTTCATTAAGAACAGTCAATAATTATAAAAGATGTCTTCGGGATGAATGCTGAGTGTTTTCAGTCGTCCTCCATGTTTAAAGAGTCTTTTTTGTTTTCAGAAGGTCTCAACCGAAGCAAAGAGCTGAAGAGTAAGTAACAGCTGAGTTTAGAGGCCATTTTGTTTGTTTACACTCTGCTCTGTGACATTTCATATGTCCAAATGAGGACAGGAAGTCGTCGCATCGCCCCCTGCTGTTTTATGAACTGTCAGTCCATAAAAAGCTCTTTCTACTTCCTGTTTGAACGATCTTTGTCTGTTTGGTGTTATTCTGTATATCTGTTATTAGTAAAAAGACTTCTTGTCTGTGGCTGTCAGCTCACAGCCTATTGGTTCCTACTGAAGACGTGAATCGGCTCAGTCATTTCTTCAAACAGCTGCTCGCTGTAGTTTTTATCAAGCTAACAGGAGGAAATACTGCATTTGTTGGGGACTATTTTCAGTGGCGGATGAATCCACATGTGGTGCTTTAGTGAGTATTTGGGGCAGCAGGACAGTGTGTGTGGGACTGAGTCATTAGAAACTACAGTGTGTGTGTTCATGGCGATGAAGGAACAGTGAGGCTCACTGATGAGTTTTTTTAATAATAATAATATTAATAATAATAAGATGATATATCGGGCTGTGATACACTCACACAACACTGTTAGTAGACACATTAACTGCTGCTTTGAGTCTGAACATGAAGAGAAATATGGAATATCACCAAAGTAAACAAGGACCAAGAATCAAGCTGTTGGTGATTTAGACTCTAAACTCTAAAGTGGTGTTTGATTAAAACACATCCAGCAGGGGGCGTCAGCAGACACTTTCTCCTCCTCGTCTGAACTGACTGAAACATTCAGCTTCCTTCAAACAAACCTCAAGTCATCAGGACGCGTTTACACCCCATCTTTTTCTTTCAGTTTGGACTGCTCTTATTTTTACTGCCGACTTCCTGTTCCCATTGTAGTCCTGATACTGATGTGGTTTCTTTTCAGATGGAAAAGAAGGACAGAACAGAGGCACTGCTTTATCTTTACGTTTCTGGCTGCAGTTATCATTTCGGTTTCATTATTCTGATTAAATTCATCAATGACAGACTTCATTCAGAAAATCAACCTTTTTAAATTTGTCTTCCAGACGGTAAAGAGGGTAAAAACAAAGACACCACCGCGGCCTCTTCCTCCTCATCATCCTCCTCAGTCAAACCCAAAGTGAAGAGCAGCAGCAGCATTGCAGGCATCGCCCTCTGTTGGCAGGGAGTGGTACAGCGCCAGGTAAGACAGAAGTTTTCTCTGGTTATAGTGTTTTAAAAAGATCTAAATTGTTTCTTTACCATCAAGTAAATCAATATTTTATTGGCTTCACAATCGCTCTGTTGTTTGAAACGTAACAATGTTGATCCATCCATGCTAAATATCTCTGGATTGTTACTATACTTGGTCCCGACATTTCTGGTCCTCAGATGATTGAGGTGAAACATAAACATGACCCCCCCCCCCTCAGGTGAAGAAGTTTCTGGAGTCGAGCTGCAGTCTGCCGGACTTCGTGGAGCGTTACCGGACTCTGTACTTGCGGCTGAAGAACGCCATGGAGGAGCTGTTCGGACAGCAGACGGCCTTTGTCCTTGCCCTCCGACACGGCTTCTCCGCCGCCCTGCTGCAGCTCTCCATCCTCAGAGCCATGCACGTGAGTCCTGATGGGGGTTAAGTCTGGTTTAAGGAATAAGTGTGCATTTTTGACATTTTGTAGACAAAATGATCAATCGAGAAAATAATCTGCAGGTTTGTTGAAAAAGAATCCTTTCCCAACTGGAAACACATGAAAGTAGTGCTTCCTGTTTGGCTGGTGTTAAACTCAGGTTTTAGTGGACCTGTACCACGTGCTGATGTGTGTTGTGCAGGTGAGTGAGCGTTTCGCTCAGTACATCGACCAGATGATCCAGGCCAGCGGAGCAGCGTGTGGCAGCGTGGAGACTCTGGAGCGACTGCAGCAGTTTCTGGAGCCGATGCTCTTTCTGTCGGGTCTGGAGCTCGCCAACACCTTCGAACACTTCTACAGGTCTGAACGCACCAACACTAACACAGCTGCAAAACCACACTGATAACCGACAGTCTGAATGCACTAACAGGAGTTTCTAAAACATTACAGCGTAATGCTGGAAGTAGGAAGTTGATCTCTCTCCCTGTCTCAGGTATTACCTGGGCGACCGGCTGCTGGCTCAGGGGAACGTGTGGTTGGAGACCGCCGTGATCGATCAGATCGGCAGCTGCTTCCCGAGTCGCTTCCCTCAGCAGATGTTGAAGAACCTGAGTGAGTCGGCCGAGCTGCAGCAGGAGTTCCACCTGTACCGCTTGCAGCAGCTGGACCGATGCCTGCAGGAGCATGATCAGGTCAGCAAAGACCCACAAAACCTTCTCACGGTTATTTTAGTTAGTTTGATTTGTGTGTGATTCTATGAAGTACTGAACAGACTTCTGACAAACACCAGAGTCGAGTTCCAGCGTGATTCAAAGCTCCTCTTCATCTCCTGAAGCTTTTAACTTGTGAGGACTTTTTTGCTTATTTTCTTCTTCGTATCAGAAACCAGGTGTCTTCAGTCTGGAAACGTTTTGCTTTAGAAACACACAAAATTAAATATATAGTCAGTGAACAACGTGGTGGTGCTGCGTTCAGTCTCATTTGTGTCTCTTTTTCGACTTCATGTGTTGAACTTGTGATCAAACAGCTGCTTATTTCCACCTCCAGCAGCTACAGAACAACACGGTCCTCCATGTGGAGTCGTGTTTGTGTCTCCTGATGAATGAAGTCCAGTCTTCTCTCTGTTAGCTCTGGTTCTGGTCTCCTCCACCTCCTGAGGGAAACATCTGGCTCTTTAGCTGCTAAATGCTGCACTATGTTCAGCAGCTGGTCTCTAACTGAGTCTGTCTGCTGTTAGTGAACCAGGACAGATAGACCAGGAGCCAAGAGTGAACCAGGACAGGTAGACTAGGAGCCGAGAGAGAACCAGGACAGATAAACCAGGAGCCAAGAGTGAACCAGGACAGATAAACCAGGAGCCGAGATTGAAGCAGGACAGATAAACCAGGAGCCGAGAGAGAACCAGGACAGATAAACCAGGAGCCGAGAGTCACCATGAAGACTCAGCTGCAGCTGAATCATGCAGGAATTGTCTTTTAAAGGTTTGAGTTTGATGCGGTTTGTCCTTTTTTTGCTGCTGTAGATGATGGAGGAGGAGTGGGCGGAGTCAGAGGAGGAGGCCGAGGTCCAGGTTCTGGTTCTGTCTCCACGCTGCTGGGCTGTCTCCTCGCTCTGCTTCCTGGACGAACCCACAAAACATTTTCCAGCTGAACTCTGCTCCTACCTGAACCAGTTCACCCAGTTCTACACCCACAGTGAGTACCAGTAACTAGTCCTGTTTCTGTTATAAACCAGGCTGAAGTCTGGTATAAACTTGACTTATTTACCAGAGAATCAAATGTGTGTGTGTGTGTGTGTGTGTGTGTGTGTGTCAGGTCAGTACATGTGTGGTCTGAGTCACTCGAAGCCTCGCCGGCTGCAGTGGACGTGGCTCGGTCACGCTGAGCTGCAGTTCGGCTGTTGGACGCTGCACGTCTCCACACTGCAGATGTTCATCCTGCTGCAGTTCAACAACCATGAGGTAACACACACACACACACACACACACACACATGTACATATGTATATGTACATATACATACAGTCATGGAAAAAATTATTAGACCACCCTTGTTTTCTTCAATTTCTTGTTCATTTTAATGCCTGGTACCACTAAAGGTATATTACCTGAAGAATACAATGAACACGACAAAAAATGCAGCTGATTACATAATACTTTATGTCCTATTTGACATGCTTAAGCTTAATTGTATTCCCAGGGTATATAAGAGGCCATTTCATGTCATAAGCAGCACTGCACATGCAAAGGCCTGGAGTGGTTTCCTGCTTACATTCAAGCCGTAGCACAACTCTCACATAATGCCTAAAACAAAAGAATTATGTGAAGCCACAAAGGCAGCCATCTTGGCACTGCTGGAAATTGGCATGAGTGAGAGACAGGTAGCCAAAAAACTGAAGATCTCCAAGACAGCCGTTCATTACACCAAGAAAAAACAAGCCGAACATGGTACTACCAAATTGCTAGCTGGTCGAGGCAGGAAACGTCTTTCTACCCGACGAGATGACCGTGCACTCATCCGTTCCTGTGTCAGGAATCGTCGTCAGACCTCCAGGGACCTTAAAAATGAGTGGGCACTGTCGAGAAATGTGACTTGTTCGGCAAGGACAGTTCGAAACCGACTTCTTGAAGCAGGTCTGAAGTCACACAGGGCACGGAAGAAGCCCTTCATCAACGAAAGGCAGAGGAAGGCCTGGTTACTCTTTGCTAGGGATCACAAGGATTGGACTGTTGATGATTGGGCTATGGTTCTCTTCAGTGATGAATCCAATTTTGAGTTGATGCCCACTCCAGCCAACTTACTGGTTAGGAGGAAGCCTGGAGAAGCCTACAAACCAGACTGTCTTGCCCCTACAGTAAAACATGGGGGTGGATCAGTGATGATCTGGGGTTGTTTCAGTATGGGTGGAACAGGGCAAATGCAATTGTGTGAAGGGCGAATGAACCAGGTCATGTACAGGGCTACTCTTGAAAACAGTCTTCTTCCATCAGCTGGAAAACTCTTTCCTGCCTCGAATGACTGGATTTTCCAACAAGACAATGCCCCTTGCCACACGGCAAGGTCAGTTAAAGCCTGGATGGAGAACCAGAACATTCGAACCATGCCTTGGCCTGCTCAATCACCAGATCTAAATCCAATGGAAAACCTGTGGAAAATCATCAAACTCAAAATGGAGAACCACAAGCCCAAAAACAAAGCAAATTTGTTTGAATTTGTGCAACAGGAATGGGCTGCTGTGACAGCAGAACAATGTCAGAAGCTGGTGGAGAGCATGCCAAGACGCATGGCTGCAGTCATCAAAAACAATGGTTATGCAATCAAGTACTAAATCCTGTGTGTATCATGTGACTAAAACAGACAGAAAAGAAAACATGGAATGCCTAAAAGCACTGTTTTTGGCAGTACAATGCCATAGCTATTGATGTAAGAACTTAAGTGATTTTGGTTATTATCAAGAAAACCATGGAAAATGGCTAGATATCAGCTTAAATTAAACTCTTATGAGCTATTTTTGTTGTTATCATTATATTTATCCAAACAAATGTACCTTTAGTGGTACCAGGCATTAAAATGAACAAGAAATTGAAGAAAACAAGGGTGGTCTATAAATTTTTTCCATGACTGTATGTATATGTACATGTGTATGTGTGTATATGTACATATGTATATGTATGTGTGTATATATACAAATGTATATGTATACATATGTATGTATTAACAATATTAGACCACCGCCCATATATGTATATATGTATGTATGTATGTATGTATATATGTGTATATTTATACATATGTATATATATGTATGTATGTGTATATATATATATATATATGTATATACAAACTCGAGCTGCTTTAAATTGACTGAAACCTTTTTCCATTAAAGACTGTCCTAGTACACATTAATTAGTGATAATTAATGACATTTATTAATGGAGGTTCACCACCTTCACACCCAAAACTGGGTATTAAATACACAGATCTAGAATCAGATTGAAAGGACAGGACATCCTGGTCATACTGGACATTAATGTGCTTCAATCATGAAGATGCGTTCATTGACCGTTGGCTCTCTGTGTGTCTCGGCAGGAGGTTCGAGTAGACGCGCTGCTGCAGGCGACCGGCCTGTCAGCAGCCGTCCTGCTGCACGCTCTGTCGCCGCTCATCAGTGAGGGAGGGCCGCTGATCTGCAGCCAGCCCGATGAGCCCAGCCAGGGTCAGACACGCATAATCAACACACCACTGTCCTTCATCCATCTCCTCCTCCTCCTCTCTGACTCTCCCCTCCCTCTGTCTGCTCTCAGGTGTGTTGCAGTTGAACCAGCAGGTGGCGTCTCGCAGTCTGGACGGTGTCCCCGCGTCTGTTCAGCTGCTGCCCAGACAGACGTACCTGAACGTGGACGAGGATGCCGCCGGCACGCTGGAGAGGAAGAGGAACTACATCTACTGTCTGATCGTCCACATCATGAAGCAGGAGAAGGAGATGCACATCGACAACCTGGTCTTCAAGGTCAGAGGTCGCAGAGAGCAGATAGAGGCCATGCTGATGAAGACGCATGTGAAATTTTTTACATGTCTTCAGATGTTAATACTCCAGATGTTTCTGCCAGATAGAATCATTTGAATTCATGATAGTTTAGATAGTTTCAGCTGTAGATAACATGAAGCCACAGAGCACGAGGCAGAGAGATCTCACATCATTATCAAAGAAAAAACGTAATATTTAGAAAAGTTGTGATTGTGATGGTCCCCTCCAGGTTCTGGACTCGTGTCAGAAACAGGAAGCCTCTCGCTCTCCAGGCGCTGGGCGCTTCAGCTGCAGCACCAGCGACGTGCTGTCCTGCATCATGCACGTCATCAGCAAAGGCTGCATCCGACGCAACGAGGAGAACCCGCACATCGTGGAGTTCCTGCCGGAGGACCCGTCCACACCACAGAAAGGCCAGGCTCAGTTCTCCTTCAGCCGGACCGAGATCAGGAAGGACGCCGCAGACAGCATGGCCGACATCAGGTGTGAGCGTGACCTCTGACCTTACACACAGGGCTAACTCTGCTAACACTGTTTATGTTATTTAACTTCACTTAGTTCTACAGACACCAGAAGGAGCATCGTTTCTACTAACAGCAGTTTGTCTTTCATTCATTCATCCAGCAGCCATCTTCATCATCACCGCCCTCATATCCGTTCCCTGTGTTCATTGTGTATTTAAAGGACTGTTTGTCCTCATGTTTTAACCCTGTAACCACCACCTTGTTTCATTTTTCAAATTTTCCGTCAGGTTTGGGATGTCACAGTCAGCATGTAGTCATCATTCTGGTCAGTTGTGGTTTTGTATTAAACCAGTCGAGAGCAGACGCTGTTTAAACATGAGCTTCACTTAATCAGTCAGCAGTTTCCTGAAAAAAGAATTTCTTTATTAATGATAATTATCATTATTCATTTTCCATATATGGTAAAATCTTTGCTCACCTGCAGACAAATGTCACATTTTGACATGAATTTCTGTTCACTGACTAAAAGACTCTTTATGTTACGCTGTTAATTAATTGGAATGAATTAATTGGAAATGTACCAATTGAGCACTGACTTCCATATAATTAGCACCAAATCTTTCCAGGAAACTTAATGGAAATGGTTTAGAAATCACAGACTGGCTGTAAGATAAAGCGTTTTAGCTTCTGTTCTCTCAGATACAAACAGATCTGAGTTCAGTTTTTGTTGTTTTTATGTTACTCTGATGTGGCTGCTGCTCAGCTTCTGACTCTTTTTACTTCTCAGAAGACATTAAAACAAAAACCAACTCAGTTAATGAATCAAACGCACTGACGTCATGTGATTTCTCCAGAACAGCCAAAATGTAAATGAGACAAAAAGAGAATAAAGAAGAGATTTAAACTTTGAACTCTGCTTGTTGCCTTATTTTGTAATACTTATAATTATGATTAATTGATGAAGTATAATTTGTCTTAAAGCAAATTAAATTTAAACAAATAAACAGTGTATTTTCTATTAATCACTTTGTACGTGGAAAAATAAAACTAGTAATTATATGTAACTATGCTGTATTTGTATTTTATGTTAACAAGTGTGCCTTTATTGGCAGTTAGTGTTTGAGGATAGAGTTTACAAAATTTTAATAATGAAATACACACTATGAATGAATGTGATAATCATTTTATTAATATGTAATACAATCAAAAAATATTGTCACAATTTTCCAAACTGACAGTGTTTTACAACAAAAAGCATTAAAGAACATGAAGAGCTGTGTCTCTGAAAACGTTTGTCTGCCATCACGGAGAACACAAGCAGTTTTTAGGCATACGACACAAAACGACCACTAAGAGATGCAAAACGACCGCAAAGAGACGCAAAACAGCCACAAAGAGAAACAAAACTACCGCAAAGACACGCAAAACGACCACGAAGAGACACAAAACGACCACGAAGAGATCCAAAACAGCCACAAAGAGATGCAAAACGACTGCTAAGAGACGCAAAACGACCGCAAAGAGATGCAAAACGACCACGAGGAGACACAAAACAACCGCAAAGAGATCCAAAACGACCACAAAAAGACGCAAAACAGCCACGAAGAGATGCAAAACGATCGCAAAGAGACACAAAACAGCCACGAAGAGATGCAAAACGACAGCAAAGAGATGCAAAAAAGCCACGAAGAGATGCGAAACGGCTGCAAAGACACGCAAAACGACCATGAAGAGACACAAAATGACCATAAAGAGATACATAACAGCCCCAAAGAGATGCAAAACAGCCACGAAGAGACGCAAAACGACCGCTGAGAGATGCAAAATGACCACAAAGAGACGCAAAGCGACACAAAACGGCCACAAAGAGACGCAAAACGGCCGCATAAAGATGCAAAACGACCGCAAAGAGACACAAAACAGCCACAAAGAGATGCAAAATGGCTGCTAAGAGACGCAAAACGGCTGCAAAGAGACACAAAACAGCCACGAAGAGATGCAAAACGACAGCAAAGAGATGCAAAACAGCCACAAAGAGATGCAAAACGGCTGCAAAGACACGCAAAACGACCACGAAGAGACACAAAATGACCATAAAGAGATACATAACAGCCCCAAAGAGATGCAAAACAGCCACGAAGAGATGCAAAGAGATGCAAAACGACCGCTGAGAGATGCAAAATGACCACAAAGAGACGGCAAAGAGATGCAAAACGTCCACAAAGAGACGCAAAACAACTGCAAAACGACTGCAAAGAGACGCAAAACAGCCACAAAGGGACGCAAAACGGCCGCAAAGAGGCCGCAAGGAGATGCAAAACAGCCACAAAGACACGTAAAACGACCGCAAAGAGACCGCAAGGAGATGCAAAACAGCCACAAAGACACGTAAAACGACTGCCAAGAGATGCCAAACAGCCACAAAGAGACGCAAAACGGCCGCTGAGAGATGCAAAATGACCACAAAGAGACGGCAAAGAGATGCAAAACGTCCACAAAGAGACGCAAAGCGACACAAAACGGCCACAAAGAGACGCAAAACGGCCGCATAAAGATGCAAAACGTCCGCAAAGAGACACAAAACAGCCACAAAGAGATGCAAAATGGCCGCTAAGAGACACAAAACAGCCACGAAGAGATGCAAAACGACAGCAAAGAGATGCAAAACAGCCACAAAGAGATGCAAAACGGCTGCAAAGACACGCAAAACGACCACGAAGAGACACAAAATGACCATAAAGAGATACATAACAGCCCCAAAGAGATGCAAAACAGCCACGAAGAGATGCAAAGCGGCCGCAAAGAGACGCAAAACGACCGCTGAGAGATGCAAAATGACCACAAAGAGACGGCAAAGAGATGCAAAACGTCCACAAAGAGACGCAAAACGACTGCAAAACGACTGCAAAGAGATGCAAAACAGCCACAAAGAGACGCAAAACGGCCGCTGAGAGATGCAAAATGACCACAAGGAGACGCAAAACAGCCATAAAGACGCGTAAAATGACTGCTACAAGACGCAAAACGACCACAAAGAGACGGCAAAGAGACGGCAAAGAGACGGCAAAGAGATGCAAAACGACCACAAAGAGACGCAAAACGACTGCAAAATGACTGCAAAGAGACTCAAAACAGCCACGAAGAGACACACCTGTGTTGTCTTACTTGTCAACAATCTGTCTGTTGTTCTTGGCATTTCTATTTGAAAAAAGATAGAAAAAACGTTGAACATTTGTGTAACAGTTTATTTTATTTTATTTTAGACAATGTAATAAAACAGAAACACAGTGAGGAATAAAATTAAAAGCTTTGTGTAAAGAAGAGTTTTTCAAAATAAAAGTGCTTCACTAGTAAACCGTTTTCTTGAAGTTGTTTAACACCTGTGTTTGTGTTGCAGTCTGGTATCGGCACCACGGCAGTTCGAGGACGGCGTTCTGGACGCGGTTCTGTTCTCGATGGGTCGGACGATGACACAGGAGGAAGTCCGTCAGCTGATGCAGAGGACTGTCCAACAGGTCAGACTGTTCTGTCAATAAAGTTTGTTTGAGTGTAGTTTGTGACCGAGGAGAACTTATCCTGTTCAGCCTGAGTCCATTACAGATGTTAGGAGTGAAAGGACGGATACACATTCTTTAACACCCTCTGAAAATGTTATTATTTTGGCTGCCGTGGTAGCGACCTGTCAATCACAAGGTAGCCCCGCCCTAAAGCAGACCCTGCTTTATTGTCTATTTGACACTAAATGGGACCATCATTGACTAAATGAACATCAAGCTGTATTGAAGAAGACTTGAAACTAGCGACTGAGACCATGAACTCATGAGGAAAATGTTTGCTGAGGTCAAAATCAGGTGAGAAGTCAGGTCGTTTTCTCATAGACTTATATACAATCTGACTTCTTTTTGCCACCAGTGGAGTTGCCCCCTGCTGGCCAGCAGAAAGAAGGCAGGTTTAAGGCACTTCAGCTTTGTCTTCACTCTTCAGACACAGCGCCTGGTTTAAACGTTTTTTACCGCTCTTTCAGCAGCTGTGGTGTAATGTGGCGTTCATGTCATTCGTGATGGATGGTAAAGATGGAACGACTCTGTGTTTATGACTACAGAGAGACCCGAAACGACCACAAAGATGGGTGTGTTTAGATGTCAGACAGGTGATCTTGTACCTCTCTGTCCTAACAGGTTTCAGGGACTTTGAGTCTGGATCTGGACCGGGCCGAGCACCTTCTGGTTCACTGTAGGTGGAACGTGGACTTGCTGGTGCAGCGATACACCGACGACCCCGACACCCTCATCTTGGCCGCGGGGCTCAAGTGCCGAAACCCTCAGCCGCCGCCAAGCCCTGCCTCCACCTGCCCTGTCTGCCTGAGCCTCCGCACCTCAGCCATGGAACCGGTCCCCTCACTGAGCTGCATGCACTACTGCTGCCGGGTCAGACGCTCACACAGACCAGCAGATATAGAACCTGATGTTCAGGATGTAGTTCTGGTTCTGACAATGTGTGTGTGTGTGTGTGTGTGTGTGTGTATAGTCCTGTTGGCAGGAGTACCTGACGGCAAGGATCGAACAGAACCTGGTCATGAACTGTAACTGTCCGATCACAGACTGCCAGGCTCAGCCCACCTCACTGTTCTTCCTCAACATCCTCACAGACAAGGACACCATCGCCAAGGTAACGCCCCATCCTCCTCTGTTACCATGACAACCTGAATCAGATTTTGGAATAAATCAGTTGTTTATGATGTGTTTGATGCCCCCCCCTTGTCAGTATGAGAATGCCTTGCTCAGAGGCTACGTGGAGTGCTGCTCCAACCTGACCTGGTGCACCAACCCTCAGGGCTGCGACCAGATCCTCTGTAAGGAGAACATGGGCAGCATGGGGACCTGCTCCAAGTGCTGCTGGTCCTCCTGCTTCAGCTGCAACTTCCCCGAGGTCAGAGGTCATAACACACACACACACACACACACACACACTCTCCAAGGAGTTGACGAGGATGAAAACATACGTGTGGATAAAGAAACTAAATGTGTGTGTGAGTGTGAGGTCGTCTCATCTCGAGCAGTTTATCTGGTATCATCTCATCGTCTCGTGTTTTATTTGCTGTTTCATGACCGAGATCTCACAAACCAAAGAATCTCGTACCGACTGCACATATTGGAAATAAAACATATCTGAGGAATCCTGAGAAGGAAAATGCGACATTGTCTTCTTTTCTTTGAATCATTTAATCAGGTGAAACATTTAAATCTGAACATTCAACATAAGAACAATATGAAATACAACATAAACAGACCAGACAAACAGGAACAGTATCAATATCCAGTTTAAGATAAACAGGTCCAAGTTTCCAAAACTAAAACACAGTCGAAGTGAAAGTACCGACAGACTTCAGTCCTCCTGGACGTTGATCCTCGGACAGATCAATACAAGAGCTGCACCGTGTTTTTAATGATGTCATTCATCACTTTAGCAACAGCATTATGGAGCCGTGTCGTTCTCAAACGAGCTTTTCAAGAACCATCATCTGGAGGATGACCCACGGCTGTTGCCTTGGTTCAGCAGCAGATGATGGTGATGGTGATGACACATGTAGTCTTACATGGTCATGCTTGCTGGACTAACACAGTGAGCCTGTCCCCCTCCAGGCCCACTACCCAGCCAGCTGCAGCCACATGTCTCAGTGGATGGATGATGGAGGATATTATGAAGGGATGAGCATGGAGGCTCAGAGCAAACACCTCGCCAAGCTGATCTCCAAACGCTGCCCGAGCTGCCAGGCTCAGATCGAGAAGAATGAAGGCTGTCTGCAGTATGTACACTCACAATATAAATAAACACTGAGGAGGAGGAGGAGGAGGAGGAGGAGGAGGATGATGATGATGGTTGTATTCCTCTCTTCTCAGTATGACCTGTGCCAAGTGTAACCACGGTTTCTGCTGGCGGTGTCTGAAACCCTGGAAACCAACACACAAGGACTACTACAACTGCTCCGCCATGGTTGGTTCACACACTGTCACATGACCTCCGTCAGCACACAAATCCGTCCAATCAGAGACCAAGACAACAGTCTCATGCTCTGTGATAATTATGTGTATTAAGGTTTATCTTTAACTTTATGTTCCAGCTGACAGTTTGTTAAAGATTTAAACTGAACAAAAGAAATCAATCTCAAAACCGATGAACTGGAAATAATAATAACCACTGGTCCTGGGTCTTTGATTTGATATGATTATTATTATTATTATTATTATTATGTTATTACTAATGAGTCACTCCACATCACATGTCACAAGACGATACAAAAACAAGCAGATTGAAAAGGTCAAAAAACAAAGAAAAGGTTTCACAGCCAGAGAGAACAAAGACGGGACTGAGAGAGACCTGGTTTAACATCTGATCCTTCATCAGATCGTTTGTATATTTTTGAACTTCTTCTTCTTCTTCTTCTTGCAGGTGAGTAAAGCAGCACGGCAGGAAAAGAAGTTCCAGGATTATAATGAGAGATGCACGTTCCACCACCAGGCCAAGGTACCTGTCCACTGCAGATCAGGGCCCTGTACCAGTAGAACAGGACCAGCAGAACAGCTCAGGACCAGTAGAACAGCTCAGGACCAGTAGAACCGGATCACTAGAACGGTACCAGTTCAGTAGAACAGCTCAGGATCAGTAGAACAGCTCAGGACCAGTAGAACAGGACCAGTAGAACAGGACCAGCAGAAAAGGACCAGCAGAAAAGGACCAGTAGAACAGGACCAGTAGAACAGTACCAGCTCAGTAGAACAGTTCAGGACCAGTAGAACAGGACCAGCAGAACAACACTAGGCCAGTAGAACAGGGCCAGTAGAACAGGACCAGCAGAACAGCTCAGGACCAGCAGAACAGGACCAATAGAACAGCTCAGGACCAGTAGAACCGGACCAGCAGAACAGTACCAGCTCAGTAGAACAGCTCAGTACCAGTAGAACAGCTCAGTACCAGCAGAACAGGACCAGTAGAACAGGACCAGTAGAACAGGACCAGTAGAACAGGACCAGTAATCAGGACCAACAGTCAGGACCAGCAGAACAGGACCATGACTCTGAGTTTCTGTTGCAGGATTTTGCCGTCAACCTGGAGAACAAAGTGTCGTCCATTAATGAAGCTCTGCAGATGAAGTCTTTGACCTTCGTCATCGATGCCTGTAAAGTCCTCGCTCAGGCTCGTAAGGTAACATCATCATCATCATCACCATCATCATCATCATCATCATCATCATCATCACCATCATCACCATCATCGAGTTTACTGTGCCCTCCTCTCTGTCTGCAGGTGCTGGCCTACTCCTGCGTCTACAGCTACTACAACCAGGAGACGGAGAAGATGGACGTGATGGAACAGCAGACGGAGGCTCTGGACCTGCACACCAACGCCCTGCAGATCCTGCTGGGTGAGTCTCACATTCTCATTATTATAAACAGAGTTTCTTTGATCTGGTCTGACCCTGTTGACTGGTGGTGTTGTTCTCAGAGGAGACTCTGCTGCAGTGCACTGACCTGGCCTCATGTGTCCGGCTGCTGAAACCAGAACATCTTAACACGGGACTGGAACTCATCCGGCGCATCCAGGAGCGCCTGCTGGCCATCCTACAGCACTCAACCCAGGTAAAACCAGTCTAAAGACTGAAAACCAGTGTGAAACCAGTTTAAATCCAGTCTACAGTCAGTCCAACTCAAAACCGGTGTGAAACCAGTTCAAAACACATCTAATTTAAAAACCAAATCTAAAGCTGGTTTACAGCCAATATAGTCTGATATCCAATTGGTCTCAAACTGGTTTTTAATGGGTTTCAATCTAATTCTGATTAGTCTTATTAAATCAGTCTGAAACCAATTTGAGACCAGTCTGAAACCAGTTGAAACTCAGTCTAAACCATATTAAGCGTTTGAGTGGCACCGCGCTGGTGGCAGCCTGTTACAGCAGCTCCGTAACTTTCGATCTGTTTTAGTCTCTTAAGTGTGATTTTTCAGAATCAGAATCAGAAATACTTTATTGATCCCCGGGGGGAAATTGTACAGTTCCGGTGCTCCCATTCAAGAGTAAAGTAGCATAATTTAGAACTAAAAGTATGTACAAAATATAAAAATAAGAAATAGAAAATAAAAAATATACACATTTACAGTATTTAAGTGAACAATGAGGTAAAAAAAATATATACAATAACAATGTATATGCACTGAAGTGTATGACTATAAATCTATTGCACTTAAACATTTAAGAATAAATAGTGAGGTAGTGTATGAACAGGTGAAGTAGATACAGATTTCCAGAGACGTTGAACAGTTTGATGGACACAGGCAGGAATGATTTCCTGTGTCGCTCTGTTGTACGTTTGGGAGGAATGAGTCTCCCACTGAAGCTGCTCTTGTGTCCGACCAGTACGTCATGGAGAGGATGTGAAACATTGTCCAAGATGCCCCGCAGCTTAGACAGCATCCTCCTCTCTGACACCACCGTCAGAGAGTCCAGCTCCACCCCCACAATGTCACTGGCCTTGCGGATCAGTTTGAGTCTGTTGGAGTCCGCCACCCTCAGCCTGCTGCCCCAGCATGCAACAGCAAAGAGGATAGCACTGGCCACCACAGACTCATAGAACATCCTCAGCATAGTCCGGCAGATGTTGAAGGACCTCAGCCGCCTCAGAAAATAGAGACGGCTCTGGCCCTTCTTGTAGAGGGCATTGGTGTTCTTTACCCAGTCCAGTTTATTGTCTATGTGAACTCCCAGGTACTTGTAATCCTCTACAATGTCCACACTGATCCCCTGGATGGAAACAGGGGTCATCGGCACCTTGGTCCTCCTCAGATCAACAGTCAGTTCCTTTGTCTTTGTCACGTTGAGCTGCAGGTGGTTCTGCTTGCACCATGCGACGAAGTTGTCCACAGCAGCCCTGTACTCCTCTTCATCACCCTCACTGATACATCCAACTATTGCTGAGTCATCAGAAAACTTCTGAAGATGGGAGGTCTCAGTGCAGTAGCTGAAGTCCGTGGTGTAGATGGTGAAGAGGAAGGGAGAGAGGACAGTCCCCTGTGGGGCCCCGGTGTTGCTGACCACTCTGTCTGACACACAGTGTTGTAAGCACACATACTGTGGTCTGCCAGTCAGGTAGTTGACAATCCAGGACACGAGGGGGGCATCCACCTGCATCTCCGTCAGCTTCTCACCCAGTAGAGCCGGACGGATGGTGTTGAACGCACTGGAGAAGTCAAAAAACATGACTCTCACAGCGCTCGCCGGCTTATCCAGGTGGGCGTAGACACGGTTGAGCAGGTAGATGATGGCATCCTCCACTCCAAGTCGGGGCTGGTAGGCGAACTGAAGGGGGTCCATGTGTGGCTTGACCAAGGGCCGGAGCTGCTCCGGGACGAGTCTCTCCAGGGTCTTCATGATGTGGGAGGTCAGTGCCACGGGTCTGTAGTCCTTAGAGCCACTGGGTCGCGGCGTCTTTGGCACAGGAACGAGGCAGGATGTCTTCCACAGCACGGGGACCCTCTGAAGACTCAGGCTTTTTGTGTACTTTTTAAATTTATTTTTATATACACGGACCCCTCAGCAAGTATGGAACTATGGATGTTCATCTGGTGACATTAGTAGTTTGCCTCTTGCTGTTTTTCGGACTTTTGGACTCTGCCTCGGGAAACTCATTCATTCAACAAGATGGACGAGCTAACGGCGCTAACCCGGCTTCAGAGGGAGTATCGTGAGTGTAGTCTCCTGTGCTTCACCGAGACGTGGCTGAATGAACTTTCCCCGGACTCAAACGCAACCCTGGATGGCTTTCATCTTGTTCGGGCCGACAGGAAAGCTGCGGAGAGCGGTAAGAAGAAGGGCGGGGGTATTGCTATGTTTGTAAATGAGAGATGGTGCAACCCGGGACACATCAGCGTCAAGGAGCAGCGCTGCACCAGAGACATTGAGCTGCTAGCTGTTGGTATTCAGCCATACTACCTCCCGAGGGAGTTCTCGCATGTTATTGCTGTAACTGTGTACATCCCTCCATCGGCCGATGCTGCTGCAGCCTGCGAGCTCATTCACACTGTCGTCTCTCAGCTACAGACTCGGCACCCCCAAGCCCTCCTCCTCATCTCCGGTGACTTCAATCACACTTCCCTGTCTGCTACTCTCCCCACCTTCACCCAATATATGAAATGCCACCAGGGACAATAAAACTCTGGACCTACTGTATACAAACACCAAGGATGCATACACCTCACTCCCCCTCCCCCCGCTTGGCTGATCTGATCACAACCTTGTTTACCTCCACCCCCCTGGTGAATAAACATCCACCTGTGGAGAGTCAGTGATGGTGTGGTCTGAGGAGGCCTGTGCAAGGCTCAGGGACTGCTTTGAAACAACAGACTGGGAAGCACTCTGCAGCCCTCATGGGGAGGACATTGACAGTTTGACCCACTGCATTACGGACTATATCAACTTCTGTGTGGAGAATACGGTGCCTTCCAAGAAGGTACAGTGTTTTCCCAACAACAAACCCTGGGTGACCCCCGACATTAAGACCCTACTGAATGAGAAGAAGAGGGCCTTTAGGTCGGGGGACAAAGAGCAGCTGCAGAGCATCCAGAAGCAGCTCCGGCAACAAATAAGGAAGGGCGAGGAGAGCTACAGGAGGAAACTGGAGGAACATCTGGGGCAGAATAACACCAGGGATGTCTGGAGAGGACTTAAGAAGATCTCTGGACATGGAAAAGATGAGGGGAGACATCAGGACAGTCGAGACAGGGACTGGGCTAACCAACTGAACCTGTTTTTCAACAGCACGGACAGGGACAGGAGGAGGCTCAATAGACTGATTAGGCAAGCCGGCTCTGTTCTGGACTGCTTGCTGGACTCCATTGAGGAGGTGGGGGAGAGGAGGATGTTAGCCAAGCTGACATCCATCATGGACAACACCTCTCACCCGCTGCACGAGACTGTGGGGGCCCTGAGCAGCTCCTTCAGCAGCAGACTGTTACACCCACGGTGTAAGAAGGAGCGCTACCGCAGGTCGTTCATTCCTACGGCTATAAGACTGTTTAACTGCACATAAATCTGCACAATTTGTACATAATTTATATTTTTCTGTGTATATATTTATTTTTGTCCCCCATATTTTTTATATCTGTATTTATTATTTGTATATTGTTGTTTCTTTTTAAAAAAAATTCTTATTGACACAGTGCTGTCTGCTGTGTGTTTCTGCACCTTTCTGCTGCTGTGACGAGTAAATTTCCCCGCTGTGGGATTAATAAAAGTCTAAGTCTAAAAAAGTCTTAATATTCAGTTTTTTAATGATCACATTTACGTTTTCGTTTGTTTTCAGAATATAAACGGTTGAAACTCTGAATCTGAACATTTACAGTGACAGGTTCCTGTATTTCTGTCTAATACAGGACTTCAGGGTCGGCTATCAGTCCAAGAGCAGCCAGGAACCAGAATCTACTCAGGCCTCCAACCTGTCCAACCACACCGACACCAACAAAGTGTGAGTATGACACCAAAGAATGAGTTAACGTGCAAATATTCCAGATGTGCATCATTTTATCAATTCACAAATGCCCCAGTTTACACATGTGGCGTCTTTGGAAACTCCAGACTGAACTTTCTACTTTGTTCTCAGGTCGAAGTCGGAACGAGCGTCGGACTCTGGAGACTCGGATAACAACAACAACACGGGGGAGGAGGGCGGCGAGGAGGCGGAGGACGAGGACGACGAGTACGATGAAGAGTACGTCCCCGAGTGGCACGAGGACTACGACGAGGACGACATCGACGAGGATGACTTCTTCTCCGACGACGACGAGTCAGAGAACCTGGAGAGGGACTTCAGCCCCTTCGACTGAACCCGACGCAAAAAACAGAAACCTCCCAGAGTCGAGGGGAGAGCAAGAGGACGAGTCGGGCCCCGCCACGACCCCACCCCCCTCCTCCCGACCATCTGACGCCACCTGAGAACGTCAGGAAGGACGGGAGACGATCACCTGAACCCCCCCCCCCCCCCCGCTCCAAACACAGCTGCACTCGCTTTTCTTCACTTCCTGCATTTTACCTTCTGTGTTTTCATCAAATTAAAGTACCGAAGAAGACGAGGGTCGCGTGAAGAAGACACAGTTTAGAAGAAGACAGAGTTTTAATATTTCAATTCTGAGACAAAGTCTTAGTTTAGTCTTTAAATGATGAGAATAAATAATCAATTCTAAGTCAGTTATGACATGAAAGTCATGCTATAAGAAACCAGTTTCAACCCACTCTAAAAGAACAGCTAAGACCCAGTCTGAAACCAGTTTAAACCCACTCTGAAAGAACAGCTAAGACCCAGTCTGAGACCAGTTTAAACCCACTCTAAAAGAACAGCTAAGACCCAGTCTGAAACCAGTTTAAACCCACTCTAAAAGAACAGCTAAGACCCAGTCTGAAACCTGTCTAAAATACTTTAAACAAAGTTTGAAACAAGGTTAGAACGAGTCTGAGACCACTGTAGACAAACCAGACTGAAACCAGTTTAAAACTAGTTAAAATCTAGATTGAAACCTGTATGAAATTCTGTTTAGACCAGTCTGGAAACCAGTTTGAGACCAGTCCTAAACCAGTCAACACCCAGTCTTTTGTTTCTTAACGCTGACTAACGTTGACTTTCTCAGAATCTCAGAATTTCTCAGATTTCTTCTTAGAATTTGATCTCAGAACCTTCTTCTTCCTGTTTGTTGTGGCCCGACGTCTCCTCAGTACTGAACCACCTGATGGGCTCTGTCCTGGTTCTGGATCTCGGTGGTTTTGGTGTCTCTTCTGTCCGACAGCGATGAAGGATCTTTTCCACAGAACAAAATGTTTGAGTTTGTTTGTTTCCTGCTGCTGCTTTTTGGACTTTTCCTGAGACGAGTGATAAAAAAAGGGATCAGGGACCCGGAGTCTGGTGGTCCACATCTCATTCATCTTTTTGTACTTGTTGTCAACTGAGTTAGCTTTGTTTCTTTCATCACACGTTCTGCCTTCGTTTGTTTTGACGGTGGAGGTTGCCTTCATGAGAGTAAAGAAAAGTAGAAATGATTAAAATGCAACACTTCCTCTGTAACTGTTTTCACATTTAGATTTACTCACAAAAGTAAAGACGTTTTTTTACACGTTTGTAGAGTTGGATGTTTCTATGCATCTGAAGAGAGATTCTGCCCCGAGCAGAGCGTTTGTAGGAGCTGTGAATTCTGACATCAGCCTGAAGTATCACTGCAATAACTGATCGATCGTTTATCGGCTCACTGTTGCGTCATTTTCTGAGCAAAGACTCGCCTGCTCTGTTTTCTGTCTTAAAAAGGACGTTAGGATGAGATTTTGGGTTTGTTGAGCTCTGCAGGAGTCGAGGGATATCTGATATTCCAACTCCCTGTTTTGCTGTAATTTTGAGAGATCCTATATTCATATTGTTGATGTTCTATAATGTTCTTTCTGGTTTCTTTGCTGGAGTCGAGCGACTTCAGCCAGCAAACTAAATAAAAGCTTTTCTGCTGCGCTACAGGATGACTTTGATTTCATGCTAAAACACTCCAGTTGTCTCTGAAATCCAGATGAATTCTTCATTAAATGTAGGACGGCTTAGCACTCTGGACAAATGTTCCTTTTGAGCGTGTTTACAGGTTATGAAAAGGTTATTAATGAGAACTGATCCCACTCATTGGCTCAATTTGTCAGCTATTTTCAGTGCTTTGCTTTAACGAGTCTCTTAATAAACCCTTTAACTGAGACGTGAAGGGGTTTTAATATTAATACATTCAATTGGGTAGTTTTAATAACATGTTCGAATGAAAACACACTTTAGAGTAAAGTTACTGTAGTTAGATAAAACTGTCATCGGCATGAGGGAAATGTCTGTTTAGAGAACCATAAATCCAACTAATAAAAAGATTTTGGCAACAACACAGATGCCATATTTGGAGTGATGTATGTTCATTTAATGCTTCATGGAGATCAAATCCTCCCAGGCCGCCTGAAGGCCTCACTTCAGTGTGTTCCCGCTGACCTCTGGTGGTTTCTCTCCATCCAGAGAGCATCATCAGAGTCAATCTGTCCAGCGTCGAAATGAGCATCTGCATTATAATGTGAGGTCCCCAACGCCACCAACACCATTAACACCAATGTAATATGAGGTTCCCTCCACCCCCACACTCACACCAGAAAACAAAAATCTAAAACCACCAGAACCACCAGTGATTTAGATGATGATTGTTTGGTACAGGAAGAATTAATAAATGATCATTTAAGGGATTGTTCTTTCATAGTGGAATATTTAAAATAGATCGTTCATCTTGTCTTTGTTTGTGTCAAACATAATGAATGCTTTCATTTCTACATTTGATCTTTGATGAAGAGAGTTGAAGATGTTGCCGTTAAATCCTCCGGGCAGCTGGAGGCGGTAAAGAAGCCAAAACTGGTTTGGCGGCCGCCATTTAAATCGCCAGAAGAAGAAGAAGAAGAAGAAGGAGAAGAAGAAGAAGAAGAAGAAGAAGAAGACTCTTCGGTGTCCGGACTTTCACTTCGGACTGATGAAACATATTCCTCGGCTCGTGACGCTCTGATACGGACACTAACGTAGTCGCGTGCTTGTAGCGTTCACCGTCATTAGCCTGTTAACTCGGCAGCTAGCTCAGATAGCTAACGTTAGCTCTGTGTCGGTGACAAAATGGGACGAGGACAGGGACCGACGCGGAGCCGACCCCCCATCGGACCGCCGGGCGAAGACAGACTTCCATTCGACATGGGTCCACCGGGTTGGGGTCCTCCTCCGCCCGGAGGCTGGGGCCCTCCGCCGCCTGATGGATGGCCACCGCCGCCCGAAGAATGGGGGCCGCCGCCACCGCCGCCTGGAGGGTGGGGCCCCCCACCGCCTGGAGGATGGGGGCCACCACCGCCTGGAGGATGGGGCCCGAGAGGGCCTCCGCCGCCCGACTGGGGACCAAGAGGACCACCGCCACCGGGCTGGGGGCCTCATCCCGACGACTGGCTGCCTCCTCCAGACTGGGGTCGTCATCCTGACGACTGGAGACCTCCTCACCCCGACGACTGGAGACCTCCTCACCCCGACGACTGGAGACCTTCTCACCCCGACGACATGAGACCTCCTCACCCCGACGACTGGAGACTTCACCCTGATGACTGGAGACCACCCCGCGAAGGCTGGGGACCCCCTGGCTGGGGTCCGGAAGGTCTCCCTGATCCGTGGGGTCCCGAGCCTGGTCCACCTGGACCTGTAACGTTACCACCTGTTCCCCCTCCTGTTGGGATTCCTCCTCCTGGGATTCCTCCTCCGGACCCCGCAGCCTACGTACCGATGCCCATACCTCCTATCCCCCCTCCAGCCTGCGTCCCCCCGTTGGGGTTCCCGGCCTACCCTCCTCCCGGCTGGACAGGAGAGGTGAGCAGCTCAGCAGTGTCCTCCACTGGTTCTCACTTCTCTCCTTTTACTCCATGTTGTTTTGTGCATCTTTTATTGATTCTTTGTCTTGTTACTGATTATTGATTGGTTCGGTCTGTCGTGCTAACACACCCTAATGGTCTGTAGAGTTTAGTGTCACTGAAACTTTCTTCTCTGTGTGTTCAGACTATTGTAGAGGAGCCGATGCCCAACCCGCCGCCAGATCAGCCTGAGTGGGTGAGTAGAGACCAGGTTACAGACTCAGTCCACCAGGTTACAGACACGGTCCACCAGGTTACAGACACGGTCCACCAGGTCACAGACACGGTCCACCAGGTTACAGAGAGAGTCCATCAGGTTACAGACACGGACATGGTGACCACATCAGTATCTGTCTGCCCAACAGTCCAAACCCAAAGAGACGAACAGAACCAGTCACACCTGAGAAGCTGAAACCAGTGATCATTGATCATTTTCTGTTGATCAACTAATCAACTCATTGACCCAACAGTTTCAGCTGCAGTCCATCCTCTCTGAACCAGTGAGGTCTTCAGTAGGGTCAGGCTGGATCAGGTCTTCAATAGGATCAGGTCTTCAGTTGGGTCAGGATGGATCAGGTCTTCAGTAGGGTCAGGATGGCTTAGGTCTTCTGTAGGGTCAGGCTGGATCAGGTCTTCAGTAAGATCAGGTTGGGTCAGGTCTTCAGTAGGGTCAGGTTGGATCAGGTCTTCAGTAAGATCAGGTTGGGTCAGGTCTTCAGTAGGGTCAGGATGGATCAGGTCTTCAGCAGCAGTTTTTCTGTTTCTTTCAGATTAAAGCGTTGATTTCGGCTCCGGCCTCTGAGTCGACTTCGGGGGAAACTAAGAAACCCATCGAGGAGCCCGCTGTCACTACAACACTTGTGGCTGACCCTGCTGCTGCCCCAAAACCTAAACCTAAACCTAAACTGGACCCTGTAAAGGCCGCCAAAGCTCTCGGCCTGCTGGGAAAGCGCACATTTGATAAGTAAGTCCATTATGGGCAGGTTTGTGACCCCTCTCATGTCAAATATATTGATTACTTATTGATTAACGTGTCTGCTGTGACTTTAACAACCAAATAAACAACCAGAGTTCCTGTTTAGTTGTAAACGTGTGAATTAACCTTGTCACAGAGTGTGATGTCACTTCCTGTAGCTTCTGCCTCGGCAGGATTTCCTGTGTGTCTTCTTCTGTGGTGTTGTACCTGTTGAGACAGACTGTGGTCTGCTGTCTGTCTGTCTGTGTGTCCGTCCTCAGGCCTCCTCCAGGCAGGTCGACAGGCATCATCTCATTCGTCGGGGTAAGAACACACGCTGTCATGTGACTGATGATGTCAGCAGATCACATGTTGTTCGTACTATTTGATCTCAGGTCAAGGGTGATTTTTACCACTTCAAAATAAGGAGTAAGTGTTGGATGTTGTAGAATTACGATCAGCAACAATTCTTTTAATTTGAAAATAGCACTGAAGGCTTCTTCTTGTGGCCACTTTGTTTGCAGGATGTCGTAAATGGAAATCGACGTCTCTGCAGCTCCTTAATTTAGTAACTATCAGGCCCTGAAATGTCTTAAATTCAGATGGTTAATTTCTGCTTTATTCGACAGCGACAGTATAGACAGACCAGAAAGAGAGAGAGGGGTAATAATACGTGGTGTGCTCTCTGCACTGTGAGCCACCGCTGCGTTTCTCTCTGATTATTCATCAGTCAGATTTTTTCTGCCACTAGGGGTCTCTCAATCAAAACAACAACAGAAGACGTAGTTTGATGAAGTTGTGAAGCAGCGTGGGATCATGGGAATTGTTGTCTTTATTGTTAAACAACGACCATCTGACGTGACTCAGAAATCATGTTCACAGTTTTATTCACGTTATGTCATTTCATTCTGATGAAATAGACGCAAGTTAACCTTAGCTAATGTAACACTAACATGCTAACTTACCATTAGCTGAGTGGACTACTGTAGCTAACGTTATGTGGTGAAGTCAGCGGTGGGGTAGCCCAGCGCTGTTATCTGTGGTCAAAACAATCAGACTAAAGTAACTTGAGCGAGTTGAATGTTGCAACGTTATAATGTTAGCATGCGCATTAGCTTGGTGGCTAACATGAGCCACTGGTCATAGCAGCATTTCGTAGAAGGCTAGATCGATATTGAAATGTCATCAATAAATTAGGTCAAGGGAGGAGATATGAGGCCACAGACAGGTGACCAAATGAAACGCACCTTGAATAATATTGCCGATTTTCTCTGAGTTTGAACATTGATGATATTGAACATAGTGGTCTAGTGGGTTTTCAACATTTTAATGTGTAAATGTTACATATTAAACCTTTTAATTGATGTTTCTGTCCACTTGTTGGCAGAAACAAGTTGTGAACACAACTTTGAAATATTTTCACCCTTTAAGTTGATATGTTGAACTTGTTGTGTTCCACCAGCACTGATAGTTCTTGAGTGCTACACCCTGAGCAGGGACTGTTTGGGATCCTAAATTTAGTCCCTGGTTGCGTAGGTCAAAACCCAGTTAAAGTTCCTGAGTCCCTGACGTGGTTCCTGGGCCCCTATGTGCTACAGTGTATGTTAGACTCCAACAGGGCCCATCTCATGACTGATGTCCTCTCTGGACAAGCAGAAAAAATCCTGTATGTTTGGTCTAGATTTTGTCAATAATCAATGTTCTGTCTCTGATCCTCAGCCGACCTTCGGCTACATCGAGAGAGAAGATCTGGAGAAATTCACCTTCAGCTTTGCCGCCTTCTTTGGAAACCCCAAAGCCATGACGCCCGGGGTCAGAGTTCACTTCACGGCCTGCAAGGAGAAGGTAAGGCGCCCAGAAAGGATTCTCTAACTCCAAAGACATCATTTGATATAAAGCAGATCAAGTTGATCTCATGTTGGTTCCTGCTGGATCAGCCTGGTTTTAGTTGTTGTGATGGTGTTTCTGTGTAACAGATCAGGTTGTAATCTGATTGTTGTTTGTGTTTCAAAGCAGAACAGTCTGATAGCGACAGATGTGAAAGTGGCTCCCGGCGGAACCGAGAACGTGGACATAGAGATCTACGAGGCGGTGGTCAGTCAGCCAATCACGGAGCCTCAGGTCAGTTCAGACTAAAGATTTTAACCCGTCGACCTCGTCCACCTTCCTGTTCCCTGCCATTGACCCTGTTGGTTTTGTTGGTCCGCAGCCCGGCGAGCGTCAGTACCCGGGTCAAGTTCACGTGGACATCGGGCCGCTGAGGACCAACCTGACGTTCGACAGGAAGGACAGCACGGTGACGCTGCTGAAGAATGACCAGGTGCTCATCAACCTGCTGACCGACATCGTCACCGAGAAGAGGAGAGCCACCAACATCAAACCCAAAATCCCTGCGACCTTCGACCACACCAAGGAGGCCAGGGAGACGGTCAGAGCTGCTCCCTCATCCCCAACTTAAACTACCAGAGAAACTTAACTGCACGATGACTCTCTTCATGACTATTAACTGCACTTACTTTATCGTCATGATAATGTCACAATATATAATATTAATATTGTAAGCTAAACCTTTTTAATACTCTGTCATGCAGTACAAGAGTTCTACAGGTCTCTAGCTGACAGTTTTAAAAGCAGGTTAAAGTTCTTCTGTGAAATCTGATTGATGCCCAGAATGAAATGTGAAAACATTTGAACGCAGGTCCTTTTGAACAGATAAATGAAGAAGCCGTAATGAGCTTGAGCTACGATGCTTCATGTGGGATTAGAGTTCAAAATTCATTAACAAAACATTCTGGAGTCTTCATCAGCGGGAGGAAAATAAACTCCAGAATGAAGCCGGTGTAGTGATCTTTGTAGTGATCAAAGATCATCAGTTGGAGACAGACGCTCCACTCTGTAACAGCTCTGTAGGATCAAGAGGAGACAGTTGTTGCTGATGAAGTATGTTAAAATGTATTTCTGTAGAACGAAATCAGTTTGTTCAGAATGTCTCGGATGTTTAAGGATCAGTTTTCTAGAATCATGTTTTCTTCTTTGTCCGTCATTACAACCTTTGTCTTTTAAATCTGGACGTTGTTTTCATTCGTTGGCCACAGGGCATCATCATCAGCCTGAAAGACGACGAAGGTGTCATCAAGTCGACTGAACACGGTGAGCTTACCTTCGACGCCAAAGAGAACTTCAGTGATGTCGAGTTCACCGCCGAGGACATTAACGAGGAGGTTGAGTTCACCGTCGTCACGGTGAGGACTCCGCCCACCGCCGCAGCTCAGGGGCGGGGCTTAATCTAACCTCCTTCGACTATTTTATAGTCTTCACTTCCTGTTACAGTTTTGACTGAATTCCAGCTGTGGAGTTTGTTCTAAAACACTAAATTCTTCCTGTTTTGTCTCAGCTGAGAGTGGGGAAGCGGGCGATCAGGATCCGGCGAGTGAAGGAGCCCCTCCTCCTGACGCTCTGCGCTGCCACCGCTGCTGCTGCCGCCGCCAACAAGGAGGCCGCCAACCTAAACACAGACGGCGACAGTGACGAAGACTCCAGCTCGCTCAAAGTGAAGGCCAACATCAAGGTGGAGCCGGGGCCCAACATGAAGCTGGACCCGGAACTGTACGAGGGCATCGTCAGCCAGCCAATCATCGAGCCCACGGTGAGCGAGACGCCACGCGAGTAACACCGCTCGTCAGTGACCCGGTTAGTTAAGTGTTAAGATGGCGGGGTAAGATTAATATTTTGCTAACATAAACAAAAAGAGCCAGCTGGTCCGCATCCAGTAGCATAATTTAATTGGCTGGTTTGGAGCTGGAACTGGCACTTGGTAATCAGACGGTTTGGAACTGGTTTTCAATGGAAACTGATTCTTGTGAAGAAACACTTTGCTGTGTAGAACATGGCGTCTGCGTCGCTGCCTCCTGTCCTGACCCTGCTCTCTCTGTAGCCCATCATGCAGGGTTACCCGGGTCAGATCCACGCCAACATCGGCCCCATCAGGACCAACGTGACCTTCGACCACCGGGACTGCGGCGTCACGCTGCTGAAGAACGACCACGTATTAATCAACCTGCTGGTCGACATGGTGACCAGGAAGAGGAGAGCGGCCAACATCAAACCCAAAATCCCCTTCACCTTCAGCTACACCAAAGAGCAGCGAGAGCTGGTAACACACACCCGTTAAAACACACACACACACACACACACACACACACACACACACACACAGTGTTTCTGTTGTTTTGGGCCTGATGGTGTTGAGTTTCTCACTGACTGGAGTCCGTAAATCAGACTTGAAGTGAAGAAGTGCTGCATAGTTAATGAACTGACTTTTGATTGATAAATTATCCCGACAAAAAGCACCTAACAAGAACACATGGAGTAAAAACAGCCACAATACTACACAGCACCGACCTGCAGTACTGATACAAGTACTGATACTACTTCATGCATCTCTTTGTGGTGGTTTGAGACTACTCTTGTAGTTGTTTGACTGACTTTGCTTCCAACAGAGGCTTTGGCCCAGGACCCCCTGACCGCTGGCCAGCTGTTTTGATAGTCACTTCATGTCTTCTGTCTTTCAGGGCATCATCACCTGTCTGGGGGCTGAACAAGGCATCGTGAACTCTGAGGAGCACGGCGAGCTTCCCTTCGACGTCTGTGAGAACTTCAGCGACACCGAGTTCAACACCACAGACATCCACAAGGAGGTGGAGTTCACGGTGGCCACGGTGAGTCTGACAGAGACCAGGCCGACACCTGCTGGACAGGAAGTGAATACGTTTCGTATCCTGACGCCACCGTTTTGTTCCTGCAGGTGAAATCGGAAAAGAGAGCGATCAGGCTTATGAGGACAAAGAGGGTTGAGGACAAAATCCTGGAGGAGCAGAAAAGACGGGAGGAGGAGGAGAAGAGGAAGAAACGGGAGCAGGAGGAGAGGAGGAAACAAGAGCAGGAGGAGAGGAAGAGGAGGGAGGAGGAGGAGCGAGAGAAAGAGGCAGAGAAGAAGAAGAAGGACGAGGTGGCGGCGGCGCTGGCAGCAGCCAAATGCAAAGTGAGAAACAGACGATGAAACGAGATTTATTATATATACAGCGGGGGAAATAAGTATTGAACCCGTCAACATTTTTCTCAGTAAATATATTTCTGATGGGGCTGTTGAAATTTTCACCAGATGTCGGTAACAACCCAAGTAATCCACACATACAAAGAAATCAAAACAAATAAGTCCATAAATGAAGTTATGTGTAATAAAGTGGAATGACACAGGGAAAAAGTATTGAACACGCTTGCTGAAATGTATTTAATACTTAGTAGAAAAGCCTTTGTTGGTAATGACAGCTTCAAGACGCCTCCTGTATGAAGGAACTAGTGGCATGCATTGCTCAGGTGTGATTTTTGCCCATTCTTCCACACAAACTGTCTTAAAGTCTTGAAGGTTGCAGGGGCCTCTTCTATGAATTCTGATCTTCAGTTCTTTCCATAGATTTTCAATTGGATTCAAGTCGGGTGACTGACTGGGCCATTCTAGCAGATTTATTTTCTTTCTCTGAAACCAGTTGAGAGTTTCCTCGGCTGTGTGTTTGGGATCATTGTCTTGCTGAAATGTCCACCCTCGTTTCATCTTCAGCATCCTGGTAGATGGCAGCAGACTCTTATCAAGAATGTCTCGGTACATTTCTCCATTCATCCTCCCTTCAATTATATGAAGTCTGCCAGTACCATATGCTGATAAACAGCCCCACACCATGATGTTCCCACCTCCAAACTTTACTGTTGGTATGGTGTTTTTAGGGTGATGTGCAGTGCCATTTCTCCTCCAAACATGGTGTGTGCTATGACATCCAAAGAGTTCAGTTTTGCTCTCATCTGACCAGATTATATTCTCCCAGTATTTCATAGGCTTCAAATGTTGTGATATTAATTTTTATTTGCACTGATGGGGGCAGGACTGCTTCCTAAATACTGACAGATTTCAGCTGGTTTCTTGGCTTCCCATGCCTTTTTGCACCTCCTTGTGTTCAATATTTATTCCCCGTGTCATTCCACTTTATTACACATAACTTAATTTATGGACATATATGTTTTGATTTCTTTGTATGTGTGGATTACTTGGGTTGTTACCGACATCTGGTGAAAATTTCATGTCAATAGCCCCATCAGAAATATATTTACTGAGAAAAATGTTGATGCGTTCAATACTTATTTCCCCCGCTGTGTATATATATATATTTATTTATTTTTTACAAAGTTTCAGTGACATGAACTAAAGTTTGTGTGTAAAATCAAGTTCTTTATTTATCTTTATTTATTTTAGTTCATGTCGCCCAAACAAATGTTTCTGTTAAGTTTAGTTTGAGGTTTAATTTGGTTACATGTTTGAATTAGTTCAGTTTAGAATTGAATTTAGTTTTTGACTTCGTATTTACAAATTCAAGCTTTCTTATTACCTCGAACCTAAAGATTTAATAACAAAACTCTAATTGAAAACTTTATTTACATTGAAGTAGCTAAAGAACTGTTTCTGACTTTTTCCTGTGGTCTGTCTTCATGTCTTCCTGTCGTCTGTCCTCCTGCCTCCTGTCGCCTGTCCTCCTGTCGTCCGTCCTCCTGTCGTCTGTCCTCCTGTCGTCTGTCCTCCTGTCGCCTGTCTTCCTGTCGTGCTGCAGTGGACGCCACTCGGCTTCAAAATAAGAGATCCCGACTCGCTGGACGACATCAGCAAGGAGCGATTCGAGGGCACTGTCCTCAGAGCCATTTCCAAAAATCCACGTAAGGAGATCAAGAAGGAGATGAAGGGGGAGCCAGGAGGTGCTGAGGGAGGACAAATGCTCCTTGGACAGGTACAAAAAAATACAGCAAAAGTCTTGAAAATCCTGGAGAAGTTCTAGAGTTTGTGATATTATATTTTCCAGGCCTGCAGAAATCTAAATGATAATTAAATATGTTTTTTTCTCTGGCAGGTCAAAATTAAAGTGGAGAAAATGGATGAAGATGAGAAAGAAGAGGCGGAAGGAAAACCTGAAGGAGAGGGAGGAGAAGAGGGAAAGACGGAGTTAAAAAAGGATGATGAGGGGGAAGTGAAGAAGGATCAGTTGGCTGCAGATGGGGGCAGAACCAAACCAGACCCAGAGATAGGTCGACTGGTGATGACCATCAACGGTCAACAGAAACAGCTTCTGTTCGGTCCCAACGACCTGCTCACTGGTGCCACCATGCTGGATGGAGACAAGGTGAGAGGAGGAGGAGGAGGAGGAGGAGGAGGAGGAGGTGGTGAAGAAACCAAGAAGTGAGACATAATTAGACTAATGGGGGGGGGGGGTATTTACCATTTATACAAATTAAAATACATGCCGAGTATGTATGTTTGTATTTAAAGTTAAGTTCAGCTTTGTTGCCTTCGCTGTTCTGCAGCAGCTTCAGGAAACTGGAGTTTGTTTCTTTACATCTTGATGTTAAATGTCTGACGTCTGATCTGCGAAGGTGCGTTTCAACATAGCCACCCATCGGGAAACTAAAGAGGAACGAGCGACCTATGTGGAAATCCTACCCGACTCCTTTGAGGAGTCCATCGAACAACGACGTCATGTAAGACTTCTAAACGACCATCTCCTCGCATTATTATTATTTATTATTATTATTAGTTTGGTTTCCAGAGTTTCAGTCAGAGCAGCTGTTGAGCTAGAATTTAAAACCAAAGAAGGACTGGATGTGAATCGGAAAACCAACCAAACCCTGTGATGTGTGTTTAATAGTTTGATGTGTTTTCTGACCAGGGCATCGTGATTGAGTTCTCGGACGACTCTGGGCTCATCAAGTGCACTCAGAACCCTCAACTGTACTTCCACATGTCAGAGGTGATCGAGAAGAAGAGACTGGAGCTGAATGAGAAGGTCGAGTTCAGCGTCGTCCCGGTGAGTCCTCCTCATCCTTTTTATCCTCTTCGTCCTTTTCAAGTAGACACAGTTCTGATGGCTGAGGTTTAGGATTAAAAAAATAAATCCTGCAGAAAGTCATATTACCTCAGGACAACAAGCCGGAGCTTGTTGCTGCAGGTGAGTCTGAACCAGGCACCAACCTACGGGTCTGAAAAGTGAAGCTCGTGCTGAAGTGCCGTAAACCTGCATTCTTTCTAATGGCCAGCAGGGGGTGACTCCATCAGTTGCAAAAAGAAGTCTGATTGTATAGAAATAAGAGAAAATGACCTGACTTCTCACTTGATTTATTACCACAGTAAACAGTAAATTACCTCCTTATCGCTACCACGGCGACCTGTCAAACAGGATACAGGGGGTTCGGTTGTACTAAAAGACACTCTCGGAGTCGCTGTTTTTTTCCGGTAAGTACATTTACAAGCTAACTTTGTTAGCAGTTACTTCTCATGGCGTAGCCAGGTGCAGTCAGGTTGCAGGTACAGGTAGGCCTGCATAGTGTCCTCAGGTTCTCAGATCCCCAGCTCCACCCTCTCGTCCAAATATGGTCACGTCTGGCTCCAAAAAAACAAGATGGTGACGGTCAAAATGCCAAACTCGAAATGTTAGTCCACAAACCAATGGGGGGGCGTCACGGTGGCTACTTCTGTTATACAGTCTATGGTCAGAACCATGATCAACCACTAATATGAGGATTTTGTTTTACTCATCTCTTTTCATCATCATTAAAGGTTCTGCATCAAATTCTTCCTATTTTACCAAATGATATTTTAACGTCAGGTAAGAAGCATCTTCTAACTTGGAATATGGTTAAATATAGTGTTTACTTCCTAACTTCTTCTCATGAAGAAATAAACCACTTTCTCTTTTGTACTAGCTCAACAACTATGTTCACCATGAAGCTGCTCTTATTTTCCATTCTGTCTATTTAGAAATCTTTAAAAGTGAACAGGACTTAGACACTCTTTGTTACAGCAGCAAGCAAGCGCTCCGCCCAGTCCTCAGAATAATCATTCCAGAGGACGTAGAACGTTCGTTACACTAAAATACCGGTTATAGAAATCAAGTGTCCTGGTTTGTATAATGTATTTTATCTTGAACATTTCTGAGTAAAAACATTTCTATTATTGTTTCTCCAAGCATGAAACTGCAGAGGGGGGGAACCAGGCCATCAGGATAAAACGTTTCACCGAGAGTGTTTTCCTCCCCGTTCGGAAATTGGGCGGTGTCGGGGCAAACAAAGGAAAGGTAAGGAGGACTGGATTTATACTTGTATAGTTATGATGTGAGAAGAAAGGAAGAGCTAACTCTTCTGTTTTTGTTGTTAATTCATTTTTATAGTCTATCTGGACTCAACAAAGAACAGTAACAAACAATATAAAAGCTGTGATCCGTTTCTTTTGCTTGTTGCCATTTATGTGCAACATATTTGTACTACAGTACCATGTAATTTCAGTAAGGGATAATATATATTATAGAATGATTTTAGGGTCTAATGCAAAGCTGTACATTGCTTTTATAGTATCACTATGACCTAAATTAATTTACCAGTTTCTGTTACCAGGTCTGTGTTCATTGAACAAATGATATGTGAATGAATGTTTTTATCACCACATGTTGGCAGAGATCATTCTTTTTCTAACTTTGTCCAATGTGTTTGTCTCCATTGGTAGATGACCATTAAGCTGACAAAAGCTGCAGAAGACAATGAGTAAGGGGTTTATTTATTTTTGATATATTGGAACACAATCAGGTGTCCATAAAAGAATGCCGTGGACAAATAGGGATGGTCTATAGGTTTCAAGAAAGTTCTTGTTCTCATATAATCCAAATGTTTACCTAATTATATTTACATATAAAGAGGTAAACCACTAGGTAATATGTAACCTGACTAAATGGCCTATTTTACTATCTAAACAGGGTATATATGTATAGTAATATAAATTTTGTAAAGTTATTCTTTTAAGCAAAACCTGTCTGTGACATGTCTTACTTCCATCTGACATTTCAGGAAAGAAAAACCAGAGACACACAAGCTGAAGGCGGTGGTGAAAAATCTTAGAACACAGGACAGCAAGACCAGCATTGGCAGAAGGGATTACATTGCCACTCGACGTAGATATGGCCACAGCAGAAGTAGGAGCAAGGACAGGAGTAGGAGCAAAAGTAGGAGCAAGAGTCCACCCAGAGACCAGTTTGGACGTATCATCAAAAGGAGATGCAGCACCAGCGTTGACCGTGACCACAAAAGCAGCAGGTATAGGCGAAGCCGAAGCAGAGAGAGGTCACACAAGCGCACCAAAAGTCCCACTAAGAGCCGCAGCAGAAGTCGCAGCCAAAGCCAAAGCAAGAGCTCCAGCAGGAGCCGCAGCAGGAGCAGGGAGAGAAGCAAGGACAGGGCTGTGAAGAAGAGGAGCAAAACCAGCAGAGAGCTCGAAGAAAGTCACAAGAGGAGGAGGGAGTTGAGCCCCCCTCCCAGACGTGTCGGAGTAATGGACGACGAGCTGGCAAGGAAGAAGCGGGAGCTGGAGGAGCTGAACGAGATGATTGCCTACAAAAAGTCACTGGTGGACCCCAGGGGACTGGACCCTGGACATGGGACCTGCATAGACTATGACCATGGCAGGATTGCCATCCCACTCACTGAGTACAAACCAGTCCGTTCTATCCTGAAGAAACGACCGGAGGGACCCGAGTACCATCATCGTCCTCCTCAACCCTATGACGATCCTTATTATGACAGGCAATACAGTCCTTACCAAGATCGGCGGTACAGTGACCGCTATGGTGATCCGTACACCAGCCGTCCCTACGCTGATCGCCCTTTTGGTGACCGTCCCTACGGTGACCACCCTTATGAAAATCGTCTCTATGGTGAAGCTCCCTATGTTGGCCCTGCGTCTGCCAGCCAGCGTTACACTGATCGCTATGATGTTTATGATGAACCCTATGAAGATCGCTACTATGACCCAGCATGTGCAGACCGACCATACAATGATCTGTATCACCCTGTCAAACGCAGCCAGTCTCCAGAACCCCATGGTCCCTCACCACCTTCTCAGTCTGGCCAAGTTCCTGTTCCCTCCACCCAACCTCCCTTGACACATCCTGTTGCCACTTCATCTTCCCAACCACCTTTCAGACCTCCTTCTCCCACAGAACCGCCTCCTAGAAGCCCCTCTCCCAAACTGAAGAACACAACACCACGCCAGTCACCTCCAGCTGAGAAACCACCACTTGATCGCTTCCTTGATATGCTTAATAAAAAGGTGGATGCTGAAAAAGTATCAGAACCGGTTTATGTGAATGATGACCTTCTGCCTCATGAGCGGGCACTTCAAGATGGCAGAGGTTTCTCTCGGATTGTGGGATTGGCTCAAGAGCAACCCACCAGCAGTCTAGCTCTAGAAGGGGAAAAAAAACAACTAAGCCCTAAACGGTCCTCAGTAGAGAGAATGAACGACGAACCAAAGAGCAAGACAGAACCCTACGACAAGATACAGAGTTTACTCCGTACAATTGGCCTGAAGCTGAGTACAGGAGATGTGTCCAAACTGGCAAGTCGAGCCCAAGAGAAAAACTATAGCCCAAAGTCCTCATCCATAGAAAGAGAGACTTCGTCATCCCCAAGGGAAGAACTGCGAACAAGTAGAACTGGTTCTGTTGAATCGGATCACATCCATTCCCAATCCCCTGCCAGGTCCTCCAGTTTGGAGCCGCTCAGCAGACATAAAGCTGTCTCTGAGTATGAAGGATTCCTGGACCAGCAGGAGTTGGAGGCACTAAAGAAGGCGCAACAGCTGCAGAGTCTTACCAAGACAATGGGGAGCACACCCTCCACCACTCCACCTGCGAAACCTCCCCCTGGGCCTGGGCCTACTCACTACCAACATCCACCCTCACCAATCAACTGGTCCCTTGGTGTCACTACCCAGATTCCCCCAGCACAGAGTTCCAAAACCCCCAGCATGGGCACTCCAGCTGGTCCACCACCCCAGAGGTTTGGACCTACTGCGGGACCACCCCCTGGACCTCCTCCTGGACCTCCTCCACGGCGTCCTGGGCAGCCTCCTCCAGGACCCCCTCCTGGACCTCCTCCTCGGCGCCCTCCCGGACAACCTCCTTTCACTCCACCGTCCAATCATGCAGTCTTTCCTTTTATTGGCCAGCCTCCTGCAGCTCCACCATTTAACCCTTCCAGTCCTACACAGTCTTTAACCACTGCTGCAGTAACACCAACACCACCATCATCAACACCGGCAACATCAAGTCCTACACGCGATGACCACTCAACCATCTCTACGACAGTGGCCAGATGCCTGAAGGTCATTGAGACGGTGAAATCTCTAGCTGTGCAGCCACCTGCCAAACTGGTCAAAACAGTCCAGTTCAGTTTGCCCACAGAGTCTCCATCATCCTCCAGTCCTCAGACCTCAGCAGAGACAGATGATGAAATAAAGACCAAGCAGAAGGAGAAGGTGTGATCAGCAGTGGCACTACTGTACTCTTTTACTTTCCCCTCCATTCAAAAATACTGTTCCTACAGTTGGATGTTTGAGCGTCACTGTGCAGAATGATGTATGTGCAGAGTTTGACACTAGAAGGATGTTTTCATCTCATGTCGAACAGGAAAACCTTAGAAATTAACAAAACTTGCATATCCATAGATAATGGTATTTTTAAGGATTTTAATGTGTAAATTATACTATACTATTTTTTTGCAGAAAAACACATATTAGACGCACATTATTGTTCCAAGCAGACTATTTGAATATATGTTTTAATACATGTCTGGAGGTGACCTTTAAGTGAAGATAAAGTAAACAAGTACTGTTAGATACTGTTACTCAAGAATTAAAATTAAGAGTTCTCTTACTTGGGAAGAGTAAACATGGTTTATTGCACTGAGTGTGGTTTGTGACACAAATTGAAGGGTTCTCGAACATTGCCATGTTTCAGCTGTATAGGATAAAGCCATGACTTGATTTGTGTTTATGTTGCAGCTGGATTTGTATAACCAGAGGATTTTGGAAAAGAGGGAGCAGCAGTACAAGGAGATGCTAGCCCGCAGAAAAGGAGAGAAGAACAAGGACGGCACATTGATCTCCCCAGGTATCAGAACGTGTTGAATTACATAGATATTAAATTTAACTAGCAACCTTTGAATTACAGGGATTTGAGAGTTAAGCTTTCAGTAAGGTTATTTCTCGGCATGCTAGTTCTTCAAATACATAAATACATTTTCAAGCTAACATCTTAGAGCTGCATGCCGTTTAAATGACTTTTAGGGCTAAAGACAGAAGATAAATACCGTGTTTTCCTTTGACTAGACATGTTCATTGAGCTGGTTAAAATGGATTGCTTTCAGACAGTTAGCCAGACTTTGGCAAGAAAGTCAGAGATACTTGATTAACCACATCTCCAGAGATCTGTTAGAAATGTTAAGAAGATATGATGGAAATATCACTAAGTTTTGTCTGGATCTACTGGAGACCAGTCTAGTGCTAAGCTAGATTTATGCTTCTTCATCGAGGTGATCTTGCAGTCTCACCATAGATGTCCACAAGGTAGGAAGTGACACGGAGCCATAAACATGTCTTTAAGGTTACCTAGCCACAAAGGTAATTCGCTCTTCTGCCACACACATTAGCCGAGCCAAGTGGTTTGTCCCAGCGATCAAGAAAAGAAGCCAACTGCAATCTCAACTCCACAAAGTAACATCTTTTTCCTGTTAATATGGTGATTCCGTTGGTATCTGGTTTTAAAGGAGCTCATTTGAGTCCAGAAAGCACTATATAGTCAGATGAGATTATGATAATGTATTTAGTAAGTTTAGGTATTGTTTGAAATGTCTAAATGCCAGTGCTAATACAATATCCAAGTTTCCGTAAATGATACCTGTATAACACTGTATAGTTTTTGATACTTGACTAAAGGTTAAGTAAACAAAACTATAAAATTGACCAAGTATTCAATACCAGCTTGTGTACCTGACAGCTTTCAGTACTTGATACTACAGACACGTTTTGATCAGTACCAAAAAATGATTTAGGTGTGATGCCCACCACTTGTAGTTAGCTAGACATGTAGTTGCAGTGATACTTTTCAAGCTAGGTAGTTTTGCTAGGTTTGGGTATATAATTTCCAGCTTAAATACAGCTACACTCAGTGGTCACTCAGAGGCACACCTTCAATCTCAGAACATCAGAAAGATGATGTCAGAGCCACAACTCATTGAACCTTGAAGAGGATTTTGTTCAGCAGCTGAAGACAATTCTGGCTTTGACTTGTGTCGGTGAAGAACAAAAAGATGAAGCCATAGTGGTATATGATTATTAAAAGTTGGAAAATGTCGTCTGCTCCAGTAGATTTATTTTCAGCTAGTGTGCTGATATAACCACTTTCTTGCACATGAATCTCTGAATTAATTTTTTGTTGTATATGTCATATTGTTACATTTGGGATGGGTCGTCCCCAAAAACTATAGGGCACCTTTGATTATGTAGAGACCATTGACTTCATACTCAATATTTCTATCGGTTTTATTATGGACTACTTTCACTACATAATGATTACATCCTCATTCAGAAGAAGGCCTGCGATCCCTACAAGGACTTCTGCTTGCCATTAGAACTGAGGAGGCCATTCATATGTAAAACAAAGCGTCATCAACTCTACAGTCCAGTGGATACTTTCATTACGGCTAAAGAGAAGGATGCCAAAGGATGTTCTCAAGCATTATGTTCTGTCAATAGAAATCTCAGCACAGTACCAGACACTAAGAACTTGTACAGTGACCACTGAGTGTAAACGCAGCACAGCTAGCTTGAAATGCCATTACTAAACTTGGATTTGATCTGGTGTTCATTGATCGTGAAGCCTGTAACGACATGCTGTTGTTTAAATAAACCTAGAACTTGGCTTCAGCTGTCCAGGAATGACACTGTAGGACGAAGACCAAGATAAAGGACAAACCCCACTAACGGCTCAGTCTGTACTACTGTTTGTAGTACTAAGCGGTAGCACAAAGTATATAGTACTCTGGTAGTACTACTCATTCCTACTTAAAAGTGGTTAGACACTCTCTTGTCAATTGGTTACGTAGCTGACATTGTCTGCTACAACAAAGACATGAAATGCACTCAAACAATACAAGACTTCATTTAGATCATGTTTTTGTGCAGCTCGATGCTGACTGCATGAAGAACACATCTGGTCCGGGACACAGTAAGTCTTGTAGGTCAAGATGGCTTTTACAGACATGGCTTAAATAGTCCAGGACAGTCTAGTAAGAGTTGCCTAGATGTTAACATCTAGGGTTGTATTGTTAGGAGCAAATGTAAGGGCCTTTCCAAGACCAACAAAACCATAAAGAAAATTCAGGGGGTAAATACAGGTTCATGTGAATTGTAGGAATGGCTTTGCCATTGCCCTTTATAGATATGTCACTTGATTTCATATGGCTGTGAAATTCAGGAAACTAATAGTTTTTAACATCTTATTCATGAAGAAATGCAAGCCATGTTCATGAAAGCCTTTATGAGAGTTTTACTGAGACGTTCATTTTATTTTGAGTTAATATGGGTTGTTTATTGGGGATTCTCCAGATGTTTCATTTTTTATAATCGACAGAATTTTGGCGTCTAATATATCCATATCCAATATAAAGGACAATGCACTTTTGACTGTGGTCTTTGAGCCAGGTCCTAGTAAAACTGTTACGGGTAAGTCAAGTTTGCTCAGTTCTGTTTGCATCAAACTGGGTGAAGTTCAGCCGTATTTTCTGGATATCCAGAAGTCGTTTTAACAGAAGATCCAGGAAGACTTCTCATAATTGTGACCATGCAAAGCCTTCCTAATTAGAGAAGTTTGTATTTCACACATTGAAATTATTTATTTGGATGAGTCAGTTGGTCAGCCAGGCAATACACTGGTTTATCATCGATAGCACTGCTAAAACCGAATTCTTACCATGGCAGATTGTTTCATGTTGTGTCTGACTCTGAGTTGTGATGCCACTGACTGAAATTAAATGTCATATTTCTTAGGCAGAGTTCCTTATGTGAGCTGTGTGAATGTAAAGCTACTAACTACACTACTGCACACTAGCTTTTGTATCTGAAATGGGTGGCACCAAAATGTTTTGCCAGCAGTTAAGGATATCCTTTTACTTGATTGTATATGACATTTGTAAGCAGTGTTGTAGTCTGGCAACCAAATCTCAAGTCCAAGTCAAGTTCAGCCCTTCAGTGTTTGAAGTCTATGTCACAGTTGATTTATGCAAGGCCAGGCAAGAATCATCGAATTAATGTTGAGTGACCGAAGTCATGACTGAGTCACAGAGGTAAGGACGGGATGTCTGAAGACATTCCCACATCATTGGGTTCATTTCCGAATTGCAGGCAGGTTTTTCATTTTTGTCCGACAGATTTTATCAGCTTTAGCTGGTGCATTTTGTCCTTCCAATCTGTGAAACTAACGTTAGCTCAGGAAGCTAACGTCGAGAGCTTTCACAGCATCATGTAGGGGTCATCAGTCAGATGTCGTTAACAGTGTCAGACGTGACTTATCAGCACTCTGTCATTAATACAGTAAGTGGTCAACTCTATATCTGCAAGCAGTAAATACTTAAATGCTTCTTTTGAATGTCATGGTCATTGTTAAGAATATGCTAAGTAATGTTACGTCACATCGTGTCAAAGCTAAATTTGTCCCATTTTTAAAAAACGTTTAGCCCAATTATATCACAGACATATCAACTTAAATGACCTACCTTCTACAGGTAATAACTTTGAATTGGGACCTTTTGTATTCTGAGCCGTGAGCTTGTCCTTTCAGAATGAAACTGACGTTAGCTCAGAAAGCTAACATAGAGAGGTTTTACTATAGGGGTCATGTGTATAACGTTGAGGTGATTATTCCATGACATTATATTCCACAATCTTTTTTTTAAAATATGGTTTGAGTAATATTACGTAGTGTCTTGTCCAAGCTAAATTGTTTGTTTACTTTCTAATTATCTTAGTCTATTAAGTAAGTGAATTACATCAGTATCTTAATCTCATTAACTCTGAATTTGGACCTTTTGGATTTTAGGCTACAAACCCCCTTTTCCTTTCAGTCCGTGAAACTATCTACGTTAGCTCAGGAAGCTAATGTAGAGAGATAATTTAAGGGATAGTTGGATATCGTTAGCTTTACCAATTTCAGACACGACTTACTGGTAGTCTGTCATCCATACGGTAAGTAACTGTATAACTAACATCAATGAATATGACACAATTTTTGATCATCATGGTGATTATTCTTGACCATCATTTTTATGTAACCCATAGCAGCAGGGCTAGATTTACCCACTAAATAAGCCTAACCCTAACCACATCAGTATTTTTAAGCTAACTTAAAACTTAATGAATAGGACACGGACTGTGAACTAGCCTCTCCTTTAAGTCTGTGAGACTAACGTTAGCTCAGGGAGCTAACTTAGAGAGCTTATACCATCGTTTAGAGGTCGCCAGTCGGATATTCTCTTTAGCCGTTGGTTATTGATATTAAAGCTTCGAGATGAGTCAGTGAGATCGGGACTTAGATTTGAATATGAGTCAAGGATTCAGGCACTACAGGCAGACATCTGAGGTTCTTTTTTCGTTCATAACATGTTTAAATGTAATATAATGCAGTACATGATGCTAACAGGTTTTTGACGTATTGACAGGCTCAAGAACTGTTTTTGGTCAATTGTTTTGCTTTTGTTTCAGTCTTTGAATCAGGACTAACACAGACTGTCATGCGTCAGGCGGTGTTTGAACACTTAACCTTTGCAGTTCCATCACCCAAACAGTAGGACATCTGTCATTCCTCTCACTTATTCGCATTTAAATCCACTGTGATCACACAGCAAGTCTCATCTTTGCCTTTGAATATGCCGCTCAGGTAACTTTTGTTCACATGCCACGGACAACCAGACTACCAGTCTAGATCAGTTTGGGTTGGACTGAAGTGGAGATGAGGTCCAGTATGGAGTGAGGGAACAGAAATGGAAAACAAATGTCCCAAATTACCTTTAAAAATGGATGGAAGATGATTTTTAAAATATTACAGATGAATGGGCCATTTAATCAGCTTTTGAAACACCCATCAGTCGATCCACCAGCCTCCCCAACTCAGTGGTTCTTTACAATTTCATAATTAATACCCACGTTATCATTTCTAAATCAGTGATCAACATACAACATATTCATTTTCGGACACAATTTTGAGATTCTTTTCCATTTCCTTTCTCTAAATGAAATACTGGACTGATTGAACTTCAGACCATAAGAAGCTTATAAGGCAGAATAGGAGAAAAGTTAGTTAAAGTATTGTCAAATATAACGAAATTTTAACGAGGTTTTAATGAAACTACTTATCGGGATTCAAATGGTTTTTACTGCTTTGTTGGCGTTTTTGTAGCATATTATGTTTCTATACACAGACAGCATTGACATGGGGACATGCATACGTTAGCTAGGCAGATGATGTAAATACACAGCTAAGAGTCAGAGCTACTGAAATCTTTACTGTGATGTTAAGTGTTTTATCATAAATGCAGTTTTATTTTAAAGTGACGCAGAAGGGTTTGAAATGAAAGAAAAGTTGTACATTGCAGAATGGCAATATTTATTGTCTTGACGGTGAAGGTAGGTGATCATTTTGATCTCTTAATTACATTGATTGATCAGGCTTAGAATGTTCTCATTGTTTTAAAAACCAGCATGTAATTGTCTTAAATGACACGTCCATCATTAAAATCATGAAATTAAACTGAATGTGGTGCAAGTTCTTAAATACTCACAGAGATACATGTGCCACAAACATTTCTCTGTGACCAATAGGTTGTTTTTTGGTTTTACATTAGTACATTTTTAGGCTATGACAATATCGGAACCAGGTAAACTGTAAAGTATAGAACTTAATTAACTTTCAGAAATATTGGTAGATATTGGTAGTTGTAGCCTGTAAAAATCTGTGGTTGGTTTCACAAAGATCAACTGGCTTTAGCCCAACAGTTACACCTCATAGATGTCGGAGTTCATCTTCCTTCAGAATCTCTGGATTTTGCCCACAGTGGATGATCTAGAAAACCATGCTGTGTACCTCACATTGATAACAGTCTAAGGGCAAAAACAAATACTGTCTAGCGTCTACAGACCAGTCTAGTAGATGTTTGTGAAACCAGCCTGAGGATTAATGTTCAGTCCTAGGTTTAGAAGTGCAATGCGAGAGATAGTTTGATCAATTCATGCAAAAGATTCTCTGAAGGCTTTGTGACTTACAAATGTATTCTGTTAAAATTTCTAGGCAAGCCAATCAACAGCGAGCCCAAGAACGTTTGGATTTGTGGTCATTCGCTGGTGTACTGGGCGGAGTCACGGGCCAAGTCTCCAGAGGTAGGTATGCAGCTGGGCATGGACCCCAGCAAGGTGGCCATCTGGTGGAAGGGCATCCAGGGCATGACGTGGCCACAGCTCCTGCCCCAACTCCACCAGCTCAAGGTCACCTGGCCCAACCCGGACGTGCTCATCATGCACCTGGGCGGCAACGACCTGAGCACCGACAGCCCCACCGACCTGCTGGCCTCCGTCAAGAAGGACCTGACCTCCATGAGGAGCATCTTCCCTCAGTGTGTCCTCGTGTGGTCCAACATCCTCCCTCGGAGGGTGTGGCGCCACTCGGCTGACAGCCACGAAGTTGATCTGGTCCGAACAACGGTGAATCGCAGGATCCAAAACATCATCTCAGAGCTGGGCGGCACCTCACTGACCCACGACAACATCAGGTGCGGTGCAAACACGGGTCTGTATCGGGCCGACGGCGTCCATCTGTCCCCCAAAGGCATCGATGTTTTCAATCTGAACCTGCAGGATTTTCTGGAGAAGTGGGAGATGGAGGTGAATTAGAGAAAAGTTCAGGTGTATCAGTTACTTTCTGCTGTTTTTATGTTGTCTTTTATTTCTAGTGATAGCTAGGCAGTCACATTGATTCAAATAACTGCAACAACTTTATTCAAGCTCATAAAATTCCAGCTAGAAAGTATCTCGTCGTCTTTGCAGTTGGAGCTTACCGTGTAGGAGCAGCTGTGATACATGGAAAACATGTTTGTCCATCTTGAAACAATAAATTCGACATCAAGTGATCTGCTGTTGCTTCTCAGTCTTTTCAGCTTAATGAACAAGAGGTCAGAACCTGCAGTTATGGATATCATTTTTAAGAAAACGTATACTGGTGAAATACAAATGTTGTAATGTTGATATGTTCATGTTTTTGGAGACATTTGTAATGATACACATTTGTTACGTCTGCAGGTAAATGTGATGTAGATAGAAGTGGTCAATAATCAGCACTTTCATCATTTATGATATTGCGTTGTATTTGTTTTTGATTGAAAATTAAAAAGTTCAGTCAAGTCTTATTACTGCTGTTAGTGCTGGGCGATGTGACTCAAAGTGTTGCAGTAAACATTTCCAATGCTAATGAAAGGCAAATTTTTTGAAAATTGTGAGGTCAGTCGTATTTTGTAAAACACATTATCAGAATAGTTTTTTTACAAGTAAAAGCCGAAATAGTGCTCCACCTGTCCCACGGGACATTTCACGTTTGTCTTTTTCAGAACATATGTGTGAGTCAGTAGTTGTAAAAAGTTTCCACTGTCTGAAAAAATATGTAACTATAGTCCCACCATATTGTCATTTTACAGCAGTTTACTCTTAAATCATTGTTGCTCTGTACGATATCTGTTGACCAAATTATATTTGACTGGCAGACTTGCATTCATTTAACATTCATGAAGAAAAATAAGAGTACTCTCTTTTTGTCTTGGAGCTGCTGGACAGAGAGATGGATTTGATTAGCCAACATAACGTGTTTCCAGATGAATTGTTAAAGTTGAGCTATAATAACAAAAGTTATGGAATGAGTTATTATATGCCGTCTGCAACATATTTACAAGTAATCGCTGACATGGTTAGATGGGTTTCCGTTTATTTGACATTCTTTATCTGCATTTTCTGAACTGGCTGTCGTCCCGCAATCAAACTTTGTTTCCTTTCTGTCCTGCTGTGTTCTCTGTAGTTTGGTATTTTGTAAGAGAATACACAATATAGAGCTGACCATACAGGCCAGCAGGTTGACTGGCTGTTAATGTAGAACATGAACCAAAAGTAGAAAACAAAGAAGATGTCCTATATACATGAGTCAAACTGACTGAATATTTGTAATAATCTCCCAGCACTTTATTCTCCACTGAAGTTTCCAGCCGTGTTGTACCTGTTGGAGCCGATCAGGTGAGTTTTTGTTTTCTCTGCAGGTTCCAGCCACGATGGAGCTCAGGATGACTCCAGGACTCCGCAGGTGAACTGAACAGAAACATCACACATGTCTGCTCGTTCAGCGCTGCAGAACAATCTCATGAAAAACATGAAAATGCATCTTTGTACTTCTGTTTTGGCTTTCCATCCACTCGACCACAGAACACAGCACTTTATCAAAGGAGCCTCCAGAGTCACCGGGGGACCAGCTCCTCACAAGACAAATTTAAAATGCTCTAATCATCTGTTCATGTCTTTGTCGATCTTAAAATATAATGTAAAATATATACATATATGTGGTAGTTCAGTCCTGAAGATGTAACTGTGTTTAGCGTAATGGGAGGCCGCTCCGAATAGCACATTAATAATCTATGATGTAGTTGTTAAACTTGCTGGGGGCTCCATGAACCCCCCTGATGCGATGTGCACAGTCCTCAAGACAGGTCTTCAAGATGAGGTAATAGAGCAGGTCCCCCTTAAGGCCCTTGTGCTTTAGTACTGTCTATTCCCAAACTAAAGTCTGGAGCTTTCAGAGCGCCTGGAGTTTTGGGGCCCGGGGTCGGTTGCCCACTCTGCCCCCGTTAGTAGTCCAGCCTTGGCTGTACTGGACTCTCAGGCTGTGAAGTGAAGCTGCTCCTGATGATTAAAGTCCATCACGTGGAAGTTACTGACATCACTACGTTTTACTTTGAGCTTTCTCGTCTCGCAGGTTCCTGTGGATCGTGGTCCTGGTACGCCTGGCTGCTGCTGCCATGGGCCTGCCTGACTCTCATGACTACAGTTATTATCATTAGTCGTAGTTCTGTTACTATTAAAGCTGTTATTGCTATTATTAATCATATCTCAGCTATTATTACAGCTATAACTGCTATTATCAGTTATATTTCCATTGTTATTATAATTATAGCTGCTATGGCATGTCTGTCTGTGTCTCTCTGTCTGTCTCTCTGTCTCCATGGTGGGACCTGTTGGTCTCTGTAATAACATTATAAAGAGTCGGCGTGGACCTGCTCTATCTGTAAAGTGTCCTGAGATGACTTTAGCTATATCCATAACATTGAATTGAATTGAATTGAATTGAAAGATGGTAGAATAACAGTTTGATCATGCAGCTGATCAACTACGTGTCAGTCTGTGGACACCTGGAACATTAATGTGCTGCTCTAACAGTCTCCACTCTTCTTTCCTCCAGATGTTGAACCAGCTGTTGGGATTTGCTACCATACAGACACCAGAGCGTCAGTGAGGTTTAACACTGATGTTGGTGATGAGGGCAAGTTATGTTGGAACAGACCACTTTTACTCAAGTACAGCTTTGAGGTACTTGTACTTTACTTTTATTACTACATCTGAGAGACAAATATTGTACAGCTTTAGTTACTAGTTAAGTTGAGTGAGGAGATACCGGTACTTTTACTCAAGTAGATCTGAAGACTTTCTCCACAAGTGGAGACTGCAAGAGTTTTTGATTAAAGCTCATTGTTTTGGATCACAGGGTCAACTGTCCACATGCTTTTGGCCATGTGTACCTCATGTACATTCAGACCTGAGCTCCTCATTGTAAATACTTTTCAGCTGTCTGATGAACTAAAATCACTGTTTTTTATTTAATAAATAAATCCAAAAGAAATGAATCAAATATTGTCATCTGGTGATTTTCTGATGTTTTGTTTGAATTTAAAAGAAATATGTTTGTTTATTTATTTCAGACTTTCTCCATTTGTGTGTTATTTAAAATGTTCAAACGGAATTTACTCACATCCCTGGTAATTTGCAGTGATTCCAGATTTATTCTTCTTTTGGAGAGATATTAGCAGTAAAAGTCCCTTTAGTAGTAGCTGTTCTCAGGCTTTTGATCACATCATGAATTTGCCCTGTTGTCATGGAGATGAAGGGACGTTTTAACTCCCTATATCAGGAGGCTGATATAGGGATATATGTATTTAGTGTGTTAAGGTATGTACATTGTTTGTTTGCTCTCTTATTTTATTGTTATATATTGTCTTTATTTGTGCAACAACATGTCTTCTGCTCCGGTACAGAAGGTGGCGGTATGACTGCAGTCTGCCATGAAACGAAAAGATGAAGACGAAAGAGGAGGTTTGCGTGCATGCCTACATCACAGAATGAGCTGCAGGGAATCAAGTTTCTGTTAAATATCTCAATAGATGGTTCAAACTCAAAGTAAAGCGACTGCAACTTTGTGCTTTGCATCAAATAAACGCTGGAGTCGTCCGCTGGTTGACCGCGGGAAGCCATAGAATCTCTGCGGGAGGAGATGTACCGTGGTCGGCCTCCGCCGAGAGGAGGCTACCCGCCGCCTTTCGAAGGCCGAGGTCCGCCACCCCCGAGGCCTTACCTGGCACCGGGCTACAGAGATGACAGAAGCCGGCCCAGGCCTCCGTACCACGCCGGCTACCACGACCATGGTCACCCTGAGTCCTACCGCCGCTCGCCACCGCGCAGGAGGTACCCTTCCCCCGGTTCAGGAAGTCACCGAGGCGGAGAGTACTGGGCCGGTGGCCCCCCGAGAGAGGTGAGTCAGTCGGGCTAAAACGGTCTAATGAATATGAACATTTATATTTTTCCAACAAACTGCGGTTAGTTAATGTTATTGTCTCCTGAGAATGCCTTATAGTTGAAGTTAGCTATCACATTAGCCCTGATACGAATAGTTTATTAGCACCTGTTCACCAAACTTCATTCAAAAGCCTTCCAATTTACCACCGTCTTGCTTGTCCACATTGTGTAGTACTTGTTTAGCCAAAACGTTAGCGTTCATTCTTAAGTGTTCCCGACCAATGCATCAAGTAAACTACCAGTAACTCCTCCCCTTAAAAGTTTAACTTTTAAAGCATAAATATATCTTTGTCGTTTTCACTTAATTCACGTAAAAATACACTGTCCTGGCTAACGTTAGCAAGCAGCGTAAACTGATAATAAAAGTCGGTGTTTCGCTATGAAAAGTAGTTTTTTTGCGGTTGTCTAAATTGCTGATTTAAAGAACATCTTAACGGTTTGAAATTACGTTAAGTAACTTTATTTGTAGAGCCAAGTTTCAACGCCTCACTGAACTGCCAGATATATGAGTGGAGTTCAATGGTGGTTGGACAACAAAGGACCAAACCAACAGTTTACTGAACTTTTATTATTATTGACGACTTTCTGAAGCACACATTATGTGTCTGACAGCCATTGATTTCACTTTATTTCTGTGAAAATCAGCTTGAGGAGACTTGAAACTGACTGCAGCGAGATGATCATCACATCATCCAGTTTATTTGAGTTTGAGTTGAGTTCATATTAATGCAGTTGATCGGTGGACTGATCGATAAGTGATGGTCTGGTGCTTTAAAGGGTCACTACACTCTGCACAGACAGTGCAGACAGTCTGGGTTTTATCTGCTGAGGACTTAAGATGCTTTCTTAAATTGTATTTACATTATTGATTCATCTGTTAATAATGTTTACTGAATATTCATCTAAACATTTGTTTGTGTGAGGGAATCAGTCAAGTTCAGAAGTTTACTTCACACATACACGTTTTTTATCTTTCTGTTGTCATGACAACTGGACCGGTATAAAACAGTGATTTGGTGGAAGGTCATGAATGTGACCTGTTGACCAGGTGAACAGTAACTCCTTTGATCTGATCTGTTTTATGATTTAGATGACAGCAGCTGTTTGATCAGAAATCGACAGCTATTTTAATAATCAATTAATCGTTTCAGTCATTTTCAGAATGAGCCTTTCTTGTCGCTTGCTAAACATTTTTGTGTGTCGAACAAAACAGGACGTCACTCTGGAAAGTGATAGGCATTGTTTTATAGACAAAATGATGAATTAATACATCCCAGATGAATCCATAATGACAGTAAATATGAGCTGTACTGATGCCAGAGAGGACGTGAGGAGACAAACCCCCCCGACCAGGACTAATGGCCTCGTTGACACTAAAACATTCGGCTGTTCAGATTCATCTGATTGTATGTGGACGTCTCTGCAGAAAGAAAACGATGCGTCTTTTCATGTGTTTTAATCTCAGCAGCGGTCCTCACAGGATCACAAAGCTCTAAAAAGTTACACACCTAATTAATAATTAAAACCCAGACGCACAGCGAACATTTAGTCTATGAGTCTACTATGAGAAGCTGCAGGACTCTTCTACCTGACTCACCGCTTCCTGTGTCATCCAGTTACCTCTGTAGGTCAGTGGTATCGGACCCTGGCGTGCTCAGCCAGGTGGTGCCGGACCAGGCGTGTTCAGCCAGGTGGTGCCGGACCAGGCGTGCTCAGCCAGGTGGTGCCGGAGTAGAGGCCGTGCTGTAGCTACTGTCTCAGGAAGCCAGAAACGACCTCTCATTAATGTCTAATCAATAATCAATCTGTGTTTGTGATATTTGTTGCAGAGGTCTCTGTCACCACGTGGGGCGGGTCCCCTCGACCACAACCTGGTCATCACCGTCGGCAACGAGTTGACCGGACCATCTGGCTCCACCCACTCACGCCATCATGACAGGTATGAAAAAACCAAATGTTATTGGTTCATTAGACTCATGATGGATGTAGCCGTCAGGACAAGACTTCAACAGAAAGGTCTATCTCTGTGAGGACCCTTTCATAATGTTGGGCGTCCTGTCACCAGCGCAGCTGCCCACAATGATTATGTTGCAGCCCATTAACGGTTGCCGGCTGAGGCGATCGACTGGACCAGATCCAAAACTTTTGGTGCTTATTTAGACACCAAAATATGTGTAAAAAAAAATAGGGCCCAGGTTTGAAAATACTGGAATTACCCTTTACAGAAAAACAACTGGGATTTCATAAATATAGTAGACTAAAGATGAAGTCAAGTTTGTAAAATGATCTTGAAATATTGAATAAGTCATGATCATTACAAGAATAAAAAGGAATATATTGAGAAAATACTTCGAGCAGAAAGTCAACAGTTATATTATAAAGTAATATTTTACTTTATCTAATCTGCAATATGTTTTTCCAAATAATATTTAGTCTTCAGAGAAACATACAGCTGAGAGGAGACATTATGTCACACTAGAACCCCCAAATTATTTAATCTTTACTCTGATTTATTTATTCTAATGACATTATTGTGAAATTTGTCATATCATGCTTTCAGTTGCTGTATTATCGTACTCAATGATAAATAAATATTGTAAGTGCATCTTTACTAAACTATCCATATCTAATATTTAATATTTGTTAATAATATGTTCACTTCTTGCATCTGTTTTTTAATCCGTACAGAGACTACCCTCCTCGACCAGAGTACGAGCGGGGCCGGAGTCGACCTCGCAGCCGGAGTCCGGACCGAAGCCGGGCCAAGAGTCGGGGACGGAGTAAGAGTCGGGCGAGGAGCAAAAGCCGGCCCCGGAGCCAGAGCCGCAGTCCTGACCGGAGCCGGGACAAGAGTCGGGGACGCAGCAAAAGTCGCAGTCCGGATCGGAGTCGGGCCAAGAGCCGAGGCCGGAGCAAGAGTCGCCCCCGCAGCAGGTCCAGGTCCGGGTCCAGAGGGCGGAGCAGGGGGCGGAGCAGGGGGCGGAGCTACAGCAAAGTGGCGAGCCACGGCCGCAGTAAGAGCAGGCAGAGGAGTCGCAGCGTGAGCAGCAGCTCGAGCTCCAGCAGCCGCAGCACAGACGAGAAATCCAGAAAAGAGTTCAAGGAGCTGGACTCGGCTCGACGCAGGAAGGAGCTGGAGGAGATGCTGAGTCTGCCGACCAAATCCATCCTGAAGAAACGCAACGACTCCGAGGACTCGCCGTCACTCAGGGTAGGACCAGAACTAACACTTATTTTTGTTGTGGATTCAGCTCGGCGTGGTGGTGGTGGCACACGGCAGGTGGAGCGGGTTGGGGGTTCGATCCCCGGTTCCCCCCGTCCACATGTCGAAGTGTCCTTGAGCGTGAGTGTGAATGAGACCAAGCTGTAAAGCACTTTGAAAAGGGTTTTATAAGTGAAGCCCATTTATCGTTCATCGTTTAGCCCAGCGAGACTCTCCGGTCTGGTTTCATCCGACCAACCGTCCGAAAATTTAAAAGCTGGCACCAACAAATATTTGACATCAGAATCCGTCAATCAACTAAAAGATTGATCAACAAACACAAGCATTAATAAAGAAAACACATCATCAGCATTATGATTTAATCCAGAGAAAGAGGCAAGTAAGATAACGAACTTGATGCCAACTTTCAGAGCTTGACAGTTTTTAATATCTTCCAGTTCAAAAAGAGCCGCAGGCTGTTTACAGAGTTCAGAATCAGAAAACAGCTGGAATATGAAAAAAACGTGAAAATCCTAATTAATTATTGTATTAAAATTTAGATAGAATCAGCAACATGTTTCGACGTAGAGTTTGAATATTGTTGTCAGGTGAAACGTTTGCATCTCCAAATTTGGTGACTTTCATTTGTAATAACATAACGTCAATACATTTTTTGTTCATATGTAGACTAATGACCTAATGAATTAGTCTCTAATCAGCAGCCGGTGTAAGATGGCTCCACGTTATCGACTGAAAGCTCAGAAATGGAACAATAACTACAACTAAATGTTGTCGTGGACTCCTGCCAGACTCCTGAAGCTCAAAGCCAGTTGAAGGAGGAGGAGGCGGCTTCTCACCTGACAACAGAAATGTTTTCGTTCATTTAAATAAAAGGTTCTAATGATTAAGCATCAGGAGAGGATCTGTGGTTCAGAGGCATCACTCCGCTCTGTGTCTCTGTGTTTCAGAGCATCGACTCTCCCAGAGGTCTGGAGGGGACCAACATCTCTCGGGTGGCAGACCAGTTGCTGCTGGCTGTTAAAGGCATGGAGCCTCACATGGTGGCCTCCATGCTGTCAGAGCTGCGGTCCGACCCACAGATGGCTCAACGCGCCGGCCTCGACGCCGAGATCAAAGAGATCCTCAACCTGCTGGGGGGACCGGCAGGGGCCAAGGCTCAGGAGAAGACCACGGAGGACATCGATGACGAGGAGAAGTTCCTGTATGGAGACTCAGAGGAGCCCAAACCTTCACCAGCGTCAGAGCCGGTCCGACACCACGGGCTTGATCTGTACGGAGACGTGACGGAGGAGGCACTGTACGGAGACTACCCCTCGCAGAAAGCCGTCATTGGCCAGGCGTACAGCCTCCTGCCGGGGGCCTCGCCTCACATACAGGCCCCACCCACCACGGGGGAGGTGGATGTGAGGTACGCGAGCCGGCCCACCATCAGCCCCGACCAGAACATCACGGTCCAGGTGTCGAACCCCGCCTACCCGCCAGGGACGGAGCCGCTGGAGGAGGGCGAGCGTCAGGCGCTGGAGGAGTACGAGAAGATCCAGGACCTGCTGAAGACCATCGGCCTGGACCTGGGCATGGCTGAGATCAGCAAGATGGCCGCCAGGACCAAAGAGCGGCTCCATGGAAACAAGCCACCTCCGAAGACCCCCACCCGCTGCAGACGGTACTCCTCTGGCAGCTCAGACGGCAGCCACCGCAGCAGGAGTCGCAGGAGGCGGAGCCACAGCTCCAGCAGCAGCAGCAGCAGCAGCAGCAGCAGGAGTCGCAGCCGCGGAGGGGGGCGGAGGGGCAGCTGGAGCAGCGACGACGGCCGGAGGAAGACCTCAGCTCCGCCCAAATCTCACAAAGACAGAGACGTCAAAGAGACCAAGGTCGAGCGGAGCGATGCAGTACCGCAGCCGCACAAAGAACCGCCGCCACAAACCCCTGACCCCAACACCCTCCCCCCTCACCCCGGGGTGCCCATACCCACCTACCCCCCCTCACAGGTTCACAGCATGATGCCCCCTAACTTCCCCCCGCCAGGTTACGGCCAGTATGGAAACTACCTTCCCTACATGCACCAGCAGTGGCCGCCCATGTACCCACCCCCCAGCATGGCCCTGCCCCCACAGGCCGGCCCTGAAGACTTCCCCCCCACTCTGCCCTTCAAACAGCCCTACAACAAAGCAGCACTTGAGCCGGGGGCCAAAGGTCAGTCTGATCAGCGTGATCGATTATTAAAGGAATATTAATTGTAGTTTTGAAGATGTTTATTGATTCATTCATTGATTATTGATCATGTGTTGACATAAACAGGAAACAAACTGTCGATCACAAAGTTTAGCTTCTGGTTCTGGCTGTGTGCACTTCTTTATGCAGTACACATGTTGTGTACATTTACTACATATTTGTTTATAACCTGTAGTGATGTCATCTATAAAACTGATGAGGATCATTATTTCACCGGAAAATTAAAGTTCTAGTTTGCTCGTGATGGACAATGAACTCAACGTATATGAGAGCCAGAGAAGAAGGAGGAGCTGAACGGAGTCCTAGTTACGAGCAGAAGATGGATGTCTGGTTTCTTTTGATGCTGTTGGACTAGAAGTTCACTTCCTGCTCTTTGTTGTGTCCTCAGGTTTGGTGAAGACTTCTGTTCAGGACGGTGAGAAAGGAAAAGGCAGCAGCCACGACAGGAAAGTGTCTGAGGAGCAGAACAACGAGAGCCAGAAACAAAAGGTTTTACCTTCATTTATCACGTTCAGTCATGAATCCAAGGCTTCAGTGTGTGAGTGAAAGTGATGTAGCTGCAGATGAAGATGATGGTGACTGCAGGTGAACCGGACGGTTCTTCTGTGTTCAGGTTCTGGAGGAGAGAGAGAAGCTGAAGCAGGACAGAGAGCTCAGGATGAAGAAGAAAGAATATCTGATGAAGGAGCTGGAGAGACTCAGGAAGCAACAAGGTGAGTCCTGCAAGCTTATCTGGACCCGACGCATCAAGTCTGCTTTGTGTGGTGGACCATGTGATGAACATTATAGCTTTACTGTAGATAAGAACGAGCAGCACATCATCAGATTCCATTAAAACTAAAACCACTAAAAACTCTTAAGTTTTGTTCATCACTGAACGTTGGAGAGGACAGTGTTGTTGTGTTGCTGTTTTTTCTACATGTGTCGTTGTGTTTTCAGGCGAGCTCCTGAGGAAGAAGCGCCGGGAGAAGGACGGTCACAAAGACCCTCTGCTGCAGGAGATCAGCCAACTGCAGGAGGAGGTCATGACTCAGATCTCCAACCTGCGCAAAGAGCACGAGGCCGCCGAGAAGAAACGCAACGAGATCGACAAGGTGGCGCTCATCCTCGGCCTGAACCCGTCCGACCGGCCACGCAGGACCGGCAAGCCTGCCGCGGACCAGGAGGACCACCCGCCGCCGCTGCTGCCACCAGAGAAGAAGAAACGGGAGCCAGAGAGGAGTCCTGATGGACGGCAGGCAGCTGGCAGCTCCACACTAAAGGTACGAACACCTACACAGGAGGTAAAACAGGAAATACTGCTGACTGTGGCTCATTACTGTCCGTTTGTAATGTCCTAAAGTAAGAATATATTTTATTCATATCGATTTATTTGGAAAACATTTTAAAACCATTGATTTGATTTAAAATAATGTTTTGAATATTGTGAAGATAAACAACTTGTATTCTAACCTAGCCCTTGAATTCATCAGCGTTCACTGAAAGGTGTCAACAGATTAAGCTAAATATAAAAGTTGGCCATGAAGCTTGTTTGTGTGGGCAGATATGTTGCATCAAAACTGCTTTTCTTTGATTATATTTTACCTTCCGTTATTCATTTGTAGTTTTTTCTGTCTCAACAGTCAGTAATTCTAGTTGCTTCTACTTTGCAGTGTTTTCACATTAAAAGCCTGTCAGGAAAGGAAGAGAGCATGTCCTTTCAGCCACCAAAGGCTTTTAATGTGAAACATTTGTGCTGAAGTGTTGACTTTTATTGACGGATGCTAAACAGTGATTGAAAATGACGGCAAAGTAGAACCAGCTTCTATTTGAGAAGCAGTGTCACGTTTGTGTTGATCATTCACTGCATCAGGCTGTCGATGTTTCTCTTCTTCTACTGAACTTCTTTTAAAAAGGCTTCCTTATTTTGATTTGAATCACAGCCACCTGACTTCTGTGCAACAGTTGCTTTTATTTGCGAAAGGTTTTGAACTATAGCCCCTTTTATACAGCCTGTTCAAGGCGGGAGTGTTGCACATTGGGCCTTGTTGTTCCAAGGCCCTATGCAGCAGGACAGGACAGGAGTGTGACATTTTGATGTGTGCGACCCACCACCAGGGGGGTTTAAAAAGCATCTAGCAGCAGTTAGCAGCTAACTCGAAGAAGAAGAAGTTAGCAGCTAACCTACAGCAACCGAAAACGTCTGCAAAATGGGGAGACAACGAGGACCGGGAGCTCCTTAACCTCCAAGCAGAGGACGAGATCAACCCGACATACATGTTATATGTCACACGGGACGCCGACGCTGTTGTGTTACATGTCACGCCTCCTCTAAAGTCACACAGTGGCGGGTCTTCTTTACGGCAGTATTGTGGGATCTCTGTTTAAAAAAGGCTGCACAGCTTGTTCAGCTTGTTCAAATGTTTTAAATATAATAAACGTTCATGACAAGATTGTCTGATCTTGTCCTGTTAGCTTTGACATAGATAGCTCAGTTAGTAGATGTTAGAAGAAGATCTCTTTTTCTTCACAGCTTCAGTAATAATGAAAGAAAGTTTAATAGGAACATTGTAAAGTTCCCAAACTGGTAGGCTTAGACCTTTTTGATATGAACGATATCATCTCAGGTTTGTGCTCAGAGTTTAAGACACAAAACGCACATTTGGTTCTTTTTTGTGACTTTGAGATCTTGAAAACGAATCAAGCTCAAACTTTAAAGTGAATTTGAAGTTACTGTCTGCATAAAGGCGACTGCCAGATTCTCGTAAAACACGTGTTGACTAACGTCTTCGAGGCTGAAAATCAACGAAGGTAAGAAACTTCTCCATTTTTAGATTTTGTGGAGCCGATCTTCAAAGATGGAACTGAAATGTTTTTGTCTGAGTGAATCCTGACTGTGTCGACTTCCACTCGCCATGTTGACCCTCCTCCATCTTTGTTTCTCAGCAGACCTCAGCGGCAACGCCGTCTTTGACAGCGTCCCCAGATGGACCGTCCGTCGCCACCGTGGCCCCGGCTATGACGCCACCCCCGCAGCCGTTTGAATACTATGACGCTGGAAACCACTGGTGCAAAAACTGTAACGTCACCTCTGGTTCCATGTTTGATTTTTTCACGCACTTGCACAGCAAAACGCATCGAAAGGTTTGTAACAGTTTTTAGATTTTACAAAATATCTTTGTCCATTAATGTCGGCTGTACAAGACAATATCATCTTTTTATTTTTTCATTTTGTGCTTTGAAGGAGTTGGTTTGATATTCATACACAACAGTCCATTTATGTATTTGTTCCTTTATATTTAAGTTTTCTTTTCTTTTGACAGACTCTGGACCCGTACAACCGGCCCTGGGCTTCCACTCCTACCAAAATCCTCAAGAACACGCCGTCAGTAGAGAAGCTGACAAAACCCGCCAAAGGTACTCGTACTGCACATTCATCATTTCCCTGAAACCGAACCACTTTTTTCCCAATGATCCTGGTGTCCGAACCGCTGAATTTTGTTAGCCATTTTCTGCTTCCAGGTGGAGCTCAGTGTGGATCTCTGCTGCAGTTTCTCTGTCTCTTAATGAAAACAGTGCTAATGAAGTGACAAAGACTCTCGTCGAACCACAGAGGAGACTCCTGTCGACACCTCTGATGTCAATTCATTTGTTTTCCATGTCTCATCCTCAAATGTAGGCTGCTGTAAATGTAACGTACTGCAGTAACCTTTGGAAAAGTGCTTTAACGTCTCATTACAGGTGTTAGTCTGCTCAAAATGAGTCCTTATTTTACTACATTTCCTGTCGTAACTCTGGTATCACTGAGCAGTTAGCACTTTGCCATCGGTTACTGCTCTGAAATAAGACCACTGAACTATCACCATCTATTTTTACAATACTTTTATAATCAAATGTCACCTCTCTAACCTTCTCCTGTTCTGACAGGTACTGGAAATGGAGACGTCCACCAGGTAAACATGATTGACAGTTTATTTTATCACCCCCCGTGGGTTTAAAATGTGTTGCGTGTGTTTTGCTTCAGGTTCGGAGTTCTTGCTGCCCGTCAGAGGATTCTTCTGCCTGCTGTGTAAAGAGTTTTATGGAGACGCTATCTGTGCAGAAGAGCATGTCACCACACATACTCACAATGAGAAATACAAGGTATTTAACTGTTTGAACAAGCAGAGAAGCGCCACAAACAGAGATGGTCGACAACCAATCATTGTCATGTAAGAATGAGGTCGCAGGTGAAGTCGAGATTGAAACCATAAATCCACATGACGTAAACGCAGCATTACCCACGGTAGATGTCTAATCATGCCAAAACTTCCAAGCTCTAGTTACAATAACGTGTATTGTGTGTATGTGAGTGAGGTTCATACCACATATGTACATGTTCATTGTTTGTATGTCAGGATGTATTTTATTCACTCTCTTTACTCTTGTTTTAATGCCTCTTTCACCAGAAACAAATGTACGAGAATCCGTTGTATGAACAGAGGAGGAACCTCGACCGCCAGGCAGGACTGGCCTTAGAGACGAGTGGGAAGAAACGCAAACATGAGGACGATGAGAAAAGCAACAAAGACAAGGAGGAGAAGTCCAAACACAAAAAGGACAAGAAAGACAAGGATAAAAAGAAGGAAGAAGATGACGCTGCTCAGAAGGAGGAGAAGTCTAAAGTTAAAAAAGAGGAAGAGGAGGATAAGCCGAAGTTGAACAAGAAAGAGGAGGATTTTAAAGATGACAAAAGCCTGGAAGAGGAGAGGCCTTCTTATAGCAAGAAAGATGAAGAGGAAAAGTATAAATTTGGCAAAAAGGATGATAAATACCGATGTAGCAGAGAAGAAGAGGAGAGGGGTAAATACAGCAGGAGAGACGAGGACGACCGATACAAATATAGTAGAGAAGAAGAATATCGATACCGGTATCGCAGGGAAGAAGATGACAGATATGACGACCGTCCCAAATATGGTCCTAGAGACGACGAGGACAAATATAAATACAGTAAATATTCAGAATCCAGATCCAAATATGACAGAGAGCGAGATGAAGGAAAGCCTAAGGCTGAGAAGGAAGCTTTTAAAAGGCTTGAGCCGGGGAAACCAACAGGGAAACCAGCAGGGAAAACAGAGGTCAGCAAGCCTGAACTGCCACCAAAGCCCTACGACCCACCCAAAATTCTTTGTGGACCCAGTCCGGCCATGAGGGCAAAGCTTCGCAAGCAGAGTCTGGAAACTGGTAAACCAGCACCCGTGGCCACGGCCGCTTCATTTGGAAAGTTCACTTGGAAGAAGAGGGAAAACGTTCTGGCGAAGGAGGCAGAGAAAGTGGCGGCAGAGTTCATCAAGGATGACGAAGCGGCCATGAAGCAGAATCCAGTTTTAGTGGAGGATTCTTTTGCTAAATCTATGGCTGTTGCTAAGGAGATTGCCCAGAAGCTGGCGGGCCAGAACACGCCTCCTCCCTGGGTGTCCAATGACGCCAACCGGGGAAGGATCCGGCCCAACCTCCCTGCACCCACTGCAGTCCTGAGGAAAACGGCCATGATGGGTAAACCTGCACCTCTGAATACCTTCCTGTCCATCAGACCCCAAAACACCAGTTTACAAGAGTCTCCTCCAAAAGATCCTCTCACAAAGGCTGTAAATGCTCAGAACGTACTGCTGGAAACTAAACCTCAGCTACCAATTGGTGTACCTGGGCCATTTCAGGCTATGTCAGCACCCGCGGTTGCTATGCCAGGGCCATTTGGGGCTAAACCTCCGCCGCTGGTGTCAAGACCAGCGCCGTTTGAGGTTAAGCCTGTGCCACCAGTTTCTAGGCCTACCCCAATTGAGCCAAAGCATGTGCCGTCTGAGACTAAACCTGCACCATTTGAGGCTAAACCTTTGCCAACTGAAACTACTCCTGCCCCATCCATGGCTAAACTCGCACAACCAACAATGATAAAGATAGTGTCCGATGTGGCAGCTCCTGGCGTCCCGGAGAGCGAGCAAACTCGCACAGTGTTTGTCAAGCCTCCACCTTTCATGAACCTGGGCGACGGAGCTCAGAAGTCCGAGAAACTAAAGAGTAACCTGGCTGCAGCCAAAGCCCAGGACTTATTTGACATCTTCTACAGCAACATTGGCCAATCAAGCGCCTCCTCCATCACCAAACCAGCAACAGACGCCAGAGCTGACAGGAGTAGCACGAATAAAAGTCAACTCCCTGCTCCGCAAGACCGAAAACCACAACCTCAGTGTCAGCTTCTTACCCAGTCCAAACCTCCAAGTGTTGTCGATACATCTCCGCAACCAGACTCAAATAATTTCACACCCAGACCCCAAACCAAGCCAGAATCAGACATTCAAATTGCATCGGTTTGGTCCTTGCAGCCTACCCCAGCTTCAACAGCTGAGGTGGCTCCATCTCAAACTACTTCACAAACAACCCACACAAAACTGAATCCCCCAGCCCAGTCTGAGGCTCGGAGTGTACCCCAAACCCAGTTCTCAACTCCTAAATCTGAGTCCCAAATCGCCCCTCAAATTGAGCCTGCCGAGCTGGAACCAACACCTCCAACTCTGTCCCAGCCCAAACTGGCTCCTCAAATCCAAACAGAGCCACAATCTGAACCCCAACCAGACCAGGACACCCAGCCGCAGTCCCATACAGAGACCCATCCTGACACAGCTCCACAACCTCAATCCAAACCAGGCCCCAAAACTAGAGGCAAGACAGCTCCAACAAAGAGAACCACTCCTGCCCCCCACCCTGTCCGACAAACCAGATCCCAAACCAGATACCAGACGCGGCAGCAGCAGAGCCAGTCCGAGCCAGAGCCTGAGCTGGCTTCAGGAGATTCTGACTCGGCAGCTTCAGACCCAAAGGGGCTGGACACAACAGATCCCGGCTCTGGGTTGCATGTGGAGGAGGGGGCACACAGCGAGGGGGATCCTCAGATGATGCCGATCACCCCTGAAACCCTGGGCCTCCCCTCTGATATGACCTCCCTGGACTTTGAGTATGATTTTAACTTTGAGTAGGAGCTGACTGGATTCTGGGAAGGTGATTTCTTTAAAGCCACTCGTATATCCAGGATGTGTAGAAGATCATAAGCCACAGTCTGTCATCAATAATTTACTGGACTTAAAGGCAGCTGACGGACTTGAGACTTTTAAAACTCTGACCTTCATCTGTTCAAAGGACAAGTTTGACGTTCAGTGAAACCCTCTTGTTCTGTCTTCTCCAGAGTCCGATGTTTCAGATAAATATCAGTTTCATTCCTGTGCGTCTAGGAAAGAGGTGGTCCAGGACTTCTCTAGTCCTGCATGACATACAATCTTATACTTTTCTTAATAACAAAAATACCCCCGAAAGGGACAAAAACCGACAATGAGTTTATGAATATTTACTAAAAGGTATTTCCTATAGTTCATGCCTTTGTGTCGAACCAAATGATATTTACAAACACATTTCTGTCCACACACCGTACATTCACATGTGGTTTGAGTCTGCAGATGGGATTTGATGGCAAGAAGAGAGATGTAAAATAGTCATTTTCTAGTTTTTGGACAACAGTGGAGCTCTATGGCACAAAGTTAGAAGAGACTTGATGTGGCCAAATGGTTCTGGGTCTGTTTCTCATTGTTTGGGCTAGACCACTTAGTTCAGTGGCTCCCAACCTGGGGTCCCCCAAAGGGTCATGAGATCATTTTAAAGGGTTGTAAACCAATAAACGGAACAGGAAGCTAAAGAAAAAAACTTAAAAACAATTACTGGATAATATGAGGCATCTTAAAGTACTCCTACTTTTTGGTTGTAACCCACAGACTAATTTTAAGGGGTCACAAGTTCAGCTATCTCTGCGGTCCACATACTTTTGGTCATGAAGTGTATGGATGATTGTTGTTGGGTTAGGGTATTGGTAGGATACATTTGTTGGGTTTTGACTCTTCAGGGGAATTCTTGTTCTTCATAAAAATATAAAACAACGCGCCGAGCTGAAATGATATCTGACAGAAGAAGTCTGTTCCTTTAAACTGTTCCTTTAAAGTTCTGTCTTTGTCACATGTTCCCAGATAAAATGTCTCCTCGTTCTTTCAGCAGAGCCTCCTCTGCCTCCTCCTGCAGGTAACGTACTGTACACCCTTTTTTTTTTTTTATCCAGGTTCAGTTGATTTTTCCATCTGATGCAGAGTTCACGCAGTTCAGCCAGAAAGTCAAAGTCGTAGCACGGACCAAAAACAGCTCAGTTAGTTTGAAAGCTGCAGTTCACGTGTTAACTGAAGATCCAGGTTCCTGTGACTCTGCATCAGGTTTTCGCCCTGCATTGTGTTTGATGCACTGATCTGTGGTCAGTGTCTCTCTGTGAGTCAGAATAGAAACAACCTGCTCGTCTTGTAAACTTTGTTGCTTTAAGTAGAGTTGTAATAAAAGTTAGTGGAGAACAAACAGCAGGTCTGTGTAGTGATTGTTTTACACAGAAGTCACTGGAGTCTTAATGTATGTGTGTGTTCCTATATGTGTGTGTGTGTGTATATAAATATATATATATATATATATATATATATATATATATATTATGTATGTATACATATATGTATGTATACACTCCCCTCCAAAAGTATTGGAACAGTGAGGCCAATTCCTTTATTTTTGCTGTAGACTGAAAACATTTGGGTTTGACATCAAAAGATGAATATGAGACAAGAGATCCACATTTCAGCTTTTATTTCCAGGTATTTACGTCTGGATCTGATACACAACTTAGAAGATAGCATTATTTGTAATGGAACACCAAATTTTTAGGTGAGCAAAAGTATTGGAACAGATAGACTTAAAATAGATTAAAGTGAATAAGACTTAATGTTTAGTTGCAAATCCTTTGCTTGCAATAACTGCATCAAGCCTGTGACCCACTGACATCACCAAACTTTTGCATTCTTCTTTTGTGATGCTTTTCCAGGCGTTCACTGCAGCCTCTTTCAGTTGTTGTTTGTTTTGGGGGGGTCACTCCCTTCAGTCTCCTCTTTAGCAGGTAAAAGCATCCTCCTCTCTGACACCACCGTCAGAGAGTCCAGCTCCACCCCCACAACGTCACTGGCCTTGCGGACCAGTTTGTTTAGTCTGTTGGAGTCCGCCACCCTCAGCCTGCTGCCCCAGCATGCAGCATAGAGGATAGCACTGGCCACCACAGACTCATAGAACATCCTCAGCATAGTCCAGCAGATGTTGAAGGACCTCAGCCGCCTCAGAAAATAGAGACTGCTCTGGCCCTTCCTGTAGAGGGCATTGGTGTTCTTTACCCAGTCCAGTTTATTGTCTATGTGAACTCCCAGATACTTGTAATCCTCTACATCATGTGTTACATCACCAATGAAGATTAATGAGCCCGTCCCAGAAGAAGCCATGACATTACCTCCACTGTGTTTCACAGATGAGCTTGTATGTTTGGGATCATGAGCAGATCCTTTCTTTCTCCAAACTTTAGCCTTTCCATCACTTCGGTAAAGGTTCATCTTTGTCTCATCAGTCCATAAAACTTTGTCCCAGAATTTTTGAGGCTCGTCTCTGTACTTTTTGGCAAATTCCAGCCTGGCCTTCCTATTCTTCTTGCTAATGAGTGGTTTGCATCCTCTGGTGTAGCCTCTGTACTTTTGTTCATGAAGTCTTCTGCGAACAGTAGATTGTGATACCTTCACTCCTGCCCTCTGGAGGTTGTTGCTGATGTCACTAACAGCTGTTTTAGGGTCTTTCTTTACAGCTCTCACAATGTTTCTGTCGTCAACTGCTGCTGTTTTCCTTGGTCTACCCGTTCGACGTCTGTTACTTACCAGTGGTTTCTTTCTTCTTCAGGACATTCCAAATGGTTGTACTGGCTATGGCTCTGATTGATTTTCCATCTTCTCTCAGCTTCACAATTGCTTGTTTTTCACCCATAGACAGCCCTCTGGTTTTCATGTTGGTTACACCTCTAACTATAAATGCAGTCTGCACAGGCAAAACCCAAATCTGAAACTGAACGTAGACATTCAGGGCTATTTATTGTTTGAATAATCAATGTAATAGGACACACCAGGGCGAAAAAACACACCGGTCAGTCACATGTTCCAATACTTTTGCTCACATGAAAAATGGGTTGGTTCAAACAAAAGGTGCTATCTTGCAACTAAATATTAAGTCTTATTCACTTTAATCTATTTTAAGTCTCTGTTCCAATACTTTTGCTCATCTAAAAATTTGGTGTTCCGTTACAAATAATGCTATCTTCTAAGTTGTGTATCAGATCCAGATGTAAATACCTGGAAATAAAAGCTGAAATGTTGATCTCTTGTCTCATATTCATCTTTTGATGTCAAACCCAAATGTTTTCAGTCCACAGCAAAAATAAAGGAATTGGCCTCACTGTTCCAATACTTTTGGAGGGGAGTATATGTGTGTATATATACACGTGTGTAGTGGTTTTAATAAATAGCGACCAGACAAGCTTTTCAAACCATTTTGTTTTCTTTTCCTCATGATCAGTGATGGAACGTAACAAAGTACATTTACTCAAGTACTGTAAGGTCAAGGTACATGTACTGAGTATTTCCATTTTATGCCTCCTTCTACTTCTACTGCACCACATCTCGGAGGCAAATATTTTTTACCGCACTTATGTGTCTGACAGCTTTAGTTAATTATCAGATTACAATTTTTCAGTCTTGCTGATGTGGTGAATATTTGTGATGAACTGAAGGATGAAGAGTTCCTTCATGTGTTGAGAACATCCTCCTCCTCCTTCAGATAAGTAAACTCTAAACTCTCCTCAGATCAGCTGGAAGATGCATCGTCACAACGCTGAAAACAGGAAAAGTCAACTTTGTAGAGATACGTGGTTCTCACAGGGCAGCACTTGCTAATCTTGTAGAATATGATGCATCGCTGTACATGAAAGTACCCAACAGTATACGAAGTACTTCAAAATCTGAATGTGTCTGTCACTTTGATGGCGGAGTTCATAACTATAAAGCAGATTAAATGTTTCTTTGTACGACTTGAACTCTGGAGATTGGATCTGGTTAAACAGTGGACGTCGAGGACGAGTCTCCTGCAGGAAGGTAAGATGAGCAGCTTCATACAAACATTGCTCCCGTTTTCTGGTCACATGCAGATTTCCATAAATATGTTTGATTGTGTACTTGTACGGCTGTTTGATGCTCACACAATGTGTTTAAGTTTCTACTTCTGTGATGCAGCAGAAAACACGGTTCCAGTTTTATCAGATTAAAGCAGGAGAAGCAGTCTGGTGAAAACTAGAGTTTAACTAAGAAATGGTTGTTGTTGCAGCTCAGCTCAGAAACCTGTTGAAATGATCCTTTAACAGAAGAACCAGCGACTCCACACAGGAAATGAATCATAAAGGAAGAATGGCTGTTGAGGAAGAAACGTGATGGAACAATTAAGTTGGACTAAACTGAATGACACAGTGCTGTGATGTTTCTGACAAGAAATAAGACGACGTGCTGCCCGTCAGACAACACTGAGGGAATTCGAGCCAGTTATTCCTCAGGTAATACGTCACTGACGCTGAGAAGACGTTTTTACGTCAACAGAACCTTTTATGTCACTCCTGCGTTTACAATGTTGTTCAGCCGATTCAAGTGTGAACACCTGCAGAGTCTCTGTGAAGATGTCTCCAGTACTAACCCTAACGTGCTGCTGAGGCCTCAAATATAAAACATGTTTACTCTTTAAAATATGGACTAAATAATGTCGATATAAAGAATAATTCAGACATGTCGATGAAAGGTTCAGAGTTAACAACACATCTGATATAAATATCTTTATTTAACCCTCCGACATGACTGCACACTTATAAATTTAGTTTTTGTACACGAATAAACATAAATCCAAGAACTGCTGAACCAAACAACCAGGACTTTCAGCACCTGAACCCAGAGTGGTCTGAATCTGATTAATTCACATAAAACACTGAAATACTTCTAATAGAGAAGCTGTAACTTCAACACGTGTCTGCAGGCTGGAAGATGGAGAGCTCAGCGTGATGTATGACATGTTCACATGGAAAACTCAACTTTCACACTCAACATAATTTATTAATAACATGATCATCTTGTTTGGTTGCTGGGAAATAACTTCCGTTTTAATACTTGAAGCTGCTTCTTCCTGCAGTGGTCGGCCGGTGCTCAGTGCCATCAGGTTCAAGGTGTTTTGTTGCTGGGGAAGACTCGAGTCCTGCCTCACCTCCCTTCAGCCTCACCCTCGTCACTAAACTCACAGGCGGCCAATCAGAAAAATCCCTCCAGGCGTCGCTAGGCAGATGTGCGCGTCAGTAGCCAATCGGATTGCCCGGGCCGGGAACGGGCGCAGGGGGCTGAGACAGACCGAGTGACAGCGTCTGAATCCCGGGGAAAAACATCACGGAGCCTCCGTGGAATAAAAACCCTGCAACACAGTCAAGATGCCGAACAAAACCAAGAAGGAGAAGGTGAGCCTGCGGCTACATGAGCGCGCGACTTAAATTATTTTGCAGTTTGATAAAACAGGGTGGCTTTGAAGCAGCCGTTATTTTTAGCTAATGGAGACTTTAGACGTTACATTTTATCGAGTAGCGGCTAGCTAACCTGCTAAGGCCCCGCTAGCAGAGGACAGCTAAGCTAGCTGCAGAGTTGCCAGCAGCATTATAAGTCTGTGTCTTCGGTTGTCTCCTCAGTACCAGCCGGTCAGACACAGTATTCACTTCAAACTCCACATTAGCGGTTGTGTCCAGTTGTTACAACGCTAAAGTGAGATGTTAGCTGACAGGGAGCATCCATGCTAACTGGCTAACCGATGAAATTAACGGGCTGCTGCTGCTGGAGCTCCGGGGAGGAACCGCTGCCTGTTCCCTTAAATTATTCATCTTGTAGAAAACAGGCTGGGCTCGGATATAAACCCGTACTGACTGTGACTCATCCATGCATGTCTGTCTCCGTAAAACATGACATATGTGATGCTAACCAGCTGGGAGCCGAGGAGAGAGCCGGTTAGCTGTTAGCTCTACCAGACTCCGTTAGTTTTCCTGCTGATTTTAACGTGTGAAAAACATCTCATGACCGGAGACTCAACATGGGAGCGGGTTGTGTACTTACACTTACACACACTTGTGTACTTGAATGTATTAAAACCAACCACCTCTCTGTTAACTGTTTACTTCACATCCCTGCTGATTATTTTCTAAGTCATCCATCACGTTTTACATTGATTGACTTCCTCTTAGGCAGCCATTGGTTTGAGATTTTCGTTCACGATATTGGTTATTTTTTCATAAATTGATGAACTATTTGGTTCGTAAATTTCAGAAAAAAGTGAAGTCCAGTGTTTGTCCAAAGAGATTCAGTTTGAAATGATAGAGAACAGAAAACCTAATAAATCAATAGTTTCAGCTCCAATAACCACTAATTTGGTGCAGTGTTCTCCTTAACGTTTACTCCTGACCTTGGAAACAGTTGTTTGACTAAATTTACTAACTTTACTCAAGGTCCATTTAGTAGCTCTTTGGAATTTTCAACCACATTTCAAAGGCTTCATCAGCAGATGTTGGTGGATGTTTTTACAGTTGTCATGGAGACGGATCTCTTAGCATCATGTGAGCCAAGTATGTAGCTTCAGTCACATGACAACAGGTGGACGCACATGAGAGGAGACCTCATGTCTCTGCTGAAGCTGGTGAGCGGTGGTCGATTGATCAATTAGTTGGTCTACACGATTAATTGGCAACTGTTTGTTAATTGAATTATCTCTACAGTCATTTCTCAAACAAACAAGCCAAATACTACTAAATGCTGTTCGTTGCCACATAACTTCATAATATAACTAACATAAGTAACATCTTTTGATTAAAACACTCTTGAATACATCTCCTTCAGCTGTGGGAGAAATGAAAACATGCAATTTCACTATTTTCTAACATTTCAGACTACAGGATGATGAATGAAAATAATTAGTTGCATCTCTAGTTGAGATGTGTACTGTGTGTGTGTGTGTGTGTGTGTGTGTGGGTTAGGATTAGGGTTAGGGTTGTCAATCAACTGATAAATCAGAAAATAAACCGGCAGGTATTTCAGCTGGTTCCAGATTTATGACATTTATGGACGAAACAATGAATCTATTAAAATCAAATCGTCTCCATTAAAAGTAGATGAATCAGCTGGATGTACAGACAGCCATCACTGGGTCACTGTGATACTGAAGGGAACTTAAAAACAGGAGGATTCTCAGGGAAGTTCTGCAGCTTCTTCTCTGATGTCTAAATGGACAGTTTTTTTTACAACGGGCATCAGAGATAATACATAGTATTGATTAATAATGCTATAATGCTATCCTCAGGAAGTGTAGTGTAGTCACACTGAATCTAAAAAATCTGTGCTTCGTGTGTGTGTGTGTGTGTGTGTGTGTGTGTGTGTGTGTGTGTGTGTGTTCACTGCTCTCTGGGGAGGTGCCTCACAGTCTGAACACCAGTCTGAACTCTGGACCACATGAAAGGAGTGAAGACACCTCAGACTTGTTGTTAGAAATGTTTCCGTTCTGTGAAACGCTCAATAATCAGGGTGTGATCACATGTTTGATGATGTTCAGAGTCAGTCAGTCCGTCCTGCACAAAGATGTGTAGTTCAAATAATAATGAGATGTCTTGGTTATTGATTGATATCATCAACACTAACTGTGACGCTGCTGAGATGAGTTTTTCTTGTATAAACACACACGTAAAATATGTATTGGCCTGCCAGTTTTATCTGTATGGACTGAATTATATTATAGATATTATAGTAGTTGGGCTGCAACTAACAATTATTATTATTATTATTATTCTTATCCTTAGTTGTTGTAGATTCATTTTCTGTCCATCGACTGATTGATTTATTAGTTAATTGTTTCAGTATGTACTGACAGGTATCAAATTGCACCCAGCACTAACATTTAGAGCTGAGACGAGCAGTCGATGAAGCTGCTGAAGGTTCACGACGCCTCACCTCTCTGACTTTAATACTTTGAGTCTCATGTGAGAATAAATGTGTAATATTTCAGTGCTGCGGTTCATGTTGTTGTTCAACATGTTACAGTAACGTAATGAATGAACGGCTTTATTTACCTTATTGTTGTCGTTTGGTCTCAGTGTCATCTTTTATTATGAATTATTACTGGCTGTCAGGTGACTCTCCGATCACAGTCAGACTGAGTGAATCCGTCTTCAGTCTCTGACACAGACCAGCTTCGGTATCATCCACCACCTCCACAGTGAACTGAACCTGTCTGGGTTTGGACTGTTGGTCAAACAGGACCACACATCTGAAGACGCCAGACATTTTATAAGAGCGATGAATCTATTAACCAAGAAAGAAATCAGCAGTAACAGTTAGTCACAGCCCGGCCTGAAATATGTTCTGTTGTTGTTGGTTTGTCTTTTTATTAAATGTTTCTTCTGTGTGTAAACAGGAAACAACCAAATCTGCCAAAAGCAGCATGAAGAACAGTAACAGCAGCAGCAGCACCAGCGGCAGCGGCGGCGGGAAAGATGCTGCTGCCGAGAACTCAGATGAGGTGAGTCTTTAAAATATAAACCAGTCAGTCGTCTCTGTTTCCTTCAACACACGATGGAGCTACAGAGTCTCATGAGAAACATCTGCAGGGCAAAAGTGAAACACTGCTGCTGCTGTTAGGACTGTCTGTCTGCTGCAGACAGACAGACAGACAGACAGACAGACAGACAGACAGCTGCTGTTAGGACTATCTGTCTGCACAGCAGCACTTCATTCTCAGTGTGGAGGGAACATGGTGGGAGCTCAGGTTAGTTTGACAAGACACGACCTCATCCACACACGGAGTAAACAGGAAGTAAATAGGACGTAAACAGGAAATGAAGAGGATGTAAACAGGAAGTAAACAGGATGAAAACAGGAAGTAAACAGGATGTAAACAGAACATCACTGTACTGCAATACAACACCACTGTACTGCAATACTACACCACTGTACTACAATACAACACCATTGTACTACAATACTACACCACTGTACTACAATACTACACCACTGTACTGCAATACAACACCACAGGGAACAAATGTTTTGATAAAAAGTTGTTCTAACTTTCAAACCTGTGTGTGTGTGTGTGTGTGTGTGTGTGTGTGTGTGCGTGTGCAGTCCCAGCAGCAGCAGAGTGGCAGTAAGCGTCCCAGTAACAGCACGCCTCCTCCCACTCAGCTCAACAAGATCAAATACTCTGGAGGTCCTCAGCTGGTGAAGAAGGAGCGCCGCCAGAGCTCGTCCCGCTTCAGCCTGACCAAGAACAGAGAGCTGCAGAAACTACCTGCACTCAAAGGTAACCAACACTAACCCAACACCAACACTAACTTAAACCCAACACCAACACCAACACTAACCTAAACCCAAGACCAACACCAACACTAACCTAAACCCAAGACCAACACTAACCTAAACTCAACACCAACACTAGTGTGTCAGCAGTTTCACATGTAGACTGACATCAGTACCTTTAATGCACCTTTAAGACTGAGCTGCAGCTTCATGAAGTCCGTTTTGAGTTTTCAGTAACTACTAACTAGTTTCTAACCAGTGATTCACTAAATGAGGTTGCACCATTAAAACTGACAATTGTCTTCAGTAATGTGTAAATCTGTTGCTCGGAAACATCTGTAGCGCTGTCCAATCAGGAGTAATCAACTATGTAAAAGTCACTGCAGCATCACAAGCTATGATATAACCTTTAAATAACATTTCAGGAGGCCAAATGATTTATTAAACTGAAGGGTCACCCCTTATTTATATCTGCATTTATCTAGAAATCTGTGTTCAGATTATGCTAAACTAAGTTAACCGACAGTATTTGGTCATTTAGTTTCATTATTAGCATCATGTTTTTTGATTTGAGGTGTTTTTAGTGAAATGTAATTTGAAGTCTGTATTGTTATCATTATTATCATTAGTTAGATCAAGAGTCAACAATATGACCTCCTCAGATATTAGCATGCCATCGTCTCTAACTAACTCTGTCAGTTAGCATATAATGTTAACAGATTAGACAGTGATTTAGGTTTTATTGAACAGCGTAATACTGACAGTCCAACAATGCTATGAATCCTTCTTCTAAAACTTGATGCCCAAATTACATCTCCAACTAAGTTATTTTCATTATCTGCTAATAATTAATCTGCTGATTATTAACTTAATTCATCTTTTAATTGTTTTTCTATAAAATGTCAAAAAACCCAAAGATGTTCAGTTTACTGATAGAAAACAGAACATCTGACACACTGGAGAAACTGGAACTGATTGATTATCCAAATGGTTTCTGATTAATGTTCTGCTGATCAAGTAATTGATTAATTGACTGATCTTTTTAACTCTGGTCCAAATTTAGAGCATTAATTTGTCCTTTTCATTCTCCTCCGACATTTGTTCAAAGTGTCAGATGGGTGTGAGGTAACCAGACAGACTCCTGGTTACCATGGTGACCTCAGTGTTTCAGGTGTGTGATGAGAGCATGACTCTGCAGTCAGACCTGCTCCACTTACAGCCTGCAGCTAACAGCTGTTGTCATTATTCATTAGTCTGCTGTTAGTTTCTTGATTAATCGGTAAATAGTTTTGTCTTCAAGTTGTCAGTTGTTATAATTTCCCAGAACCCGAGCTGACGTCTTTGAACTGTCCAAAATCCACATGTATTTCATTCTGTTTCATTTATGTGAGAACCACTGGATGAATCTTTTTGTTTTGATTATTTGATTATGAAAATAGTTTATTGGGGCAGCATGGTGGTGCAGCAGTTAGCACAGTCGCAGGGGAGCTAGAGCGGTTCAATCCCCAGCTCCCCCTGTCCAAATGTCGAAGTGTCCTTGAGCAAGACACTGAACCCTCAGTTGCTCCCGATGGAGGTCAGCACCTCGCATGGCAGCTCGGTCGCCAGCGGTGTGTCAATGTGTGTCTGAATGTGAGTGTTAATGAGACCAAGCTGTAAAGCACTTTAGTACATTTACTTACAGGCCTTGTGTTCAATCCTGTCTCTCGGCTGCTGGAGGCTGTAACATTAGTCCTGTCAGGAGACGTTCTCCACCTCAAACCTACAGTGGATTAAACAGGTGGAGGTTCTAGCAGGAAACTTGAATGAATGAATCATTTTTCCTTGGTTCATTTATCCATCGGGTTTCTGCTGCTTATCCAGGTCACATTGATTTAATTATATAACAAGTGTTTGCTCATGGGGTGTCTGTTGGGTCTCTGTGAATAACGTTATAAAGAGCACGGTCTAGACCTGCTCAGTCTCTGTAGAAGAAGAGCAACAGAAGTTTACTTCTCAGATTCAGAACATGTACAGTCTACATGAGAAATTCTTCCTGCATCAAGAACACACATTTTCTACATATCAAAGCTTCATATATGATCAACTTAAATATGTGAAATGAACATGTGGTATCTAATAATGTTGCTCTGTGGTGGCCGACCTCCCCAGACTCCCCCCTGATGGAGCGTGAGGAGCTGTTCGTTCAGAAGCTGCGTCAGTGCTGCGTCCTCTTCGACTTTGTCAGCGATCCACTCAGCGACCTCAAATACAAAGAGGTGAAGAGAGCTGGACTCAACGAGATGGTGGAGTACATCACACACAACAGTGAAGTGGTGACCGAGTCCATCTACCCCGAGGCCGTCCTCATGGTGAGAAACCACACACACGTTTATATTTCTGATAGTCTTGATAAACTTAGTTCTACCCTGAAACCAAGTCTGAACCCTCAAACAGGCCTTTAGGAACAAAATGCCTTCAGCTCTCAGTTAATATACATAATTATTACTGCATTCATGTGTTCATCACTTTAATGCTGCAGCTGGTGATGGTGGCGCTTTATATACTGCAGGGTAGCTTCATCTATAATAATATATCATTATTTATTAGTTGATTATATTTTTATTAATAATTTGAATCTGTAAAGTAACTTAAGCTGTCAGATAAATGTACAATATGAGTACATATTATACACAAATGATATTAAGAAGATGGAGTGAAATATATAAATATAAAGTAGCAGAAAATGGAAATACTCAAGTGCCAAGTACCTCAAAATTATACAGTAGTTGAGTAAATGTGTGTATGTAAAATGTACTTTACATTTACATGGTTAGTTATGGAGGAGCACAAGTGCATACACATTCAGAGGCTGCAGAGTCTGGTATTAACAGTGTGTGTGTGTGTGTGTTTTCAGTTTTCGGTGAACTTGTTCCGGACCCTTCCTCCATCCTCCAACCCGACAGGAGCCGAGTTTGATCCTGAAGAGGACGAACCGACGCTGGAGGCTGCCTGGCCTCATCTGCAGGTACACTGTGTGTGTGTCTGTGTGTGTGTTTGTGTGTGTGTGTGTGTGTGTGTGTGTGTGTGTTTTACAGAGATGTTTGTTTGAATGAGAGGCTGCTGACTCTTTAAACTTGTATGTTTCCATGTCGTCATGATGTGTTGTTGTGTTTCCAGAGAGCAACATGCCTGCTGTGTGTTTGTCTCCACAGCTGGTGTACGAGTTCTTCCTTCGCTTCCTGGAGTCTCCAGACTTCCAGCCAAACATCGCCAAAAAATACATCGACCAAAAGTTTGTAATGTCGGTAAGATCTGATCTCTGAGCGTCAGAACAAATGGAAATGTGTAAATGTCCTGATGTGTAACTTCATCAGAACTTTACGTTTAATGTTTGTATTAAAGCTGCTGGAGCTGTTTGACAGCGAGGATCCCAGAGAGAGAGACTTCCTGAAGACGATCCTCCACCGGATCTACGGCAAGTTCCTCGGCCTCCGCGCCTACATCCGCCGCCAGATCAACAACATCTTCTACAGGTCAGAACGCAAGCACCACAATGAAGACCAGATACAGAAAGAACCACAGACATGTAGAGAACCACAGACACATAGAGAACCACAGACACATCGAGAACCATAGACACATAGAGAACCACAGACAGGTACAGAACCACAGACACGTACAGAAGCAAAGACACATAGAGAACCATAGACATGTACAGCAGCACAGATACGTAGAGAACCACAGACATGTACAGAACCATAGACAGGTACAGAACAGCAGTGAGACACCAGGAGGATCTTATTTCCAGATCAGAGTCTCAGATCTCTTCACTGATGGACTGGGACTCCTGGTCTGGACTCCTGTGTCTGTGGATGACATCATGTTTCATGAATCATTCTACTCACTACATCTACAGTGATTGGTTTACAGGTGATCGATGTGTCACATGACCTGATTGGCTGACTCGACTCATGACAGACTGACAGCACTGACACCAACTGGATGTTTTGTGAATCCAGTTAAATCCAGTGTCTGTCTAACTGGTTTTGTTTTACAGATTTATCTATGAGACTGAACATCACAACGGCATCGCTGAGCTGCTGGAGATACTGGGGAGGTAACAGACACACACACACACACAATATGGTAGGTATTTGTCCTGTTGAAGTGTAGGACTGCTTCCAGTACAGCTCAGGGCAGAACAACAGAAGCTGCATCATGTGTACAGTATGATATATAGTAAACAATGCGTTTTAACTCTGGTGTCATGTTGCTCCACCTCCAGCTGTTAAAACCAGAGGGGCGTATAGAGAGATTTTATCTTGGGACCATGTTGAAAATATGTGTTTTTTCACTTTAATAATGAATAAATCACATCAAAATGCTGGATTCTGCTTCTGGATGGGGGGGGTGTTGGACACAGACATAAGGACATAAAAGAAAGGAATCCGACGCTGCAGCAGGAGAAGCAGTATGAAGTTTAACAGACTCCAACGTGTCTCTGTCTGATTCTGTCAGTATCATCAACGGCTTCGCTCTCCCTCTGAAAGAAGAACACAAGATGTTTCTGATCCGAGTTTTGCTGCCGCTTCACAAAGTCAAGTCTCTCAGCGTCTACCACCCACAGGTCAGAGTTGTCTGCCTGTCTGTCTGACTGTCTGTCTGCCTCTCTGCCTGCCTGTCTGCCTGTCTGTCTGTCTGTCTGTCTGCCTGCTTCTCAGTCTGTGTCTGCCTCTCAGTCTGTCTGTCTGCCTGTCTGTCTGTCACAGTCAGTGTGTAATGAAACTGCTTGTCTGTCTGCCTGTCTGTCTGCAGTTGGCGTACTGTGTGGTCCAGTTCCTGGAGAAAGACAGCAGTCTGACAGAGCCGGTGAGTCTGCTGCTGATGTCTCTCCTGTTTCTATGACAACATTCAAAATGTGCTGCCGGTGATGGCAGTGTTTTCTTTCCATGGTAAAGTACAGAGGGTGGACCCATGAACAGACACACCTGTACAACATAATGAGACCGGTCTGGAACACACCTGTGGACCAGCTGTTGTACAACATTCAAATGTTATTCGGGTGGAGCCCTGTGTGAAGGAGGAGCTCAGGTGCTGTCGTGTGACTTCCTGTTGGCTGTGATCTTTGACCCTTGCAGGTGATCATGGGTCTGCTGAAGTTCTGGCCAAAGACTCACAGTCCGAAGGAGGTGATGTTCCTGAACGAGCTGGAGGAGATCCTGGACGTCATAGAGCCATCAGAGTTTGTTAAAGTCCAGGAGCCGCTCTTCAGACAGCTCGCCAAGTGTGTGTCCAGCCCGCATTTCCAGGTACCAGAACTTGAACATAAACCTGAACCTGAACCAGAGCTAGAACAAAAAACCTCAAACTAAAACAGAACCTAAACTACCTAATTACCTAACCAAAGAACAGAACCTGAAGCAGAACCAGAACCAGAGCTACTGCCTAAAATACATGTCAAGAATCCTAACCTAAATAAGAAACTAACCCAGAACCAGGTCCAAAATTACATCACAATCAGAACCAGAACAGAACCAGTTCCTTTTTCATTTGGTGCAGAATGTGATATAATGAATAACGAATTTGATGATGATGACAGTGGTAATGGTGACAGTGATGATGATGGTGACAGTGGTAATGGTTATAGTGATGATGGTGACGGTGTTGGTGGTGGTGATGATGATGATGGTAATGATGGTGACAGTGTTGGTGGTGGTGGTGGTGATGATGATGATAGTAATGATGGTGACAGTGTTGGTGATGATGATGATGATGATGGTGACAGTGTTGATGATGATGGCAATGATGGTGACAGTGTTGTTGGTGATGGTGATGATGATGGTAATGATGGTAATGATGGTGACAGTGTTGGTGGTGATGGTAATGATGGTGACAGTGTTGTTGTTGGTGGTGGTGATGATGATGGTAATGATGGTGACAGTGCTGGTGATGATAATGATGGTGACAGTGTTGGTGGTGGTGATGGTAATGATGGTGACAGTGTTGGTGGTGATGATGATGGTAATGATGGTGACAGTGTTGGTGATGATGATGATGATGATGATGATGATGATGATGGTAATGATGGTGACAGTGTTGGTGGTGATGATGATGATGGTAATGATGGTGACAGTGTTGGTGATGATGGTAATGATGATGATGGTAATGATGGTGACAGTGTTGGTGGTGATGATGATGATGATGGTAATGATGGTGACAGTGTTGGTGGTGATGATGATGATGATGGTGACAGTGTTGGTGATGGTGATGATGGTAATGATGGTGACAGTGTTGGTGGTGATGATGATGGTAATGATGGTGATGATGGTAATGATGGTGACAGTGTTGGTGGTGATGGTAATGATGGTGACGGTGTTGGTGGTGGTGGTGATGATGATGATGGTAATGATGGTGACAGTGTTGGTGGTGATGGTAATGATGGTGATGGTGATGATGGTGACAGTGTTGATGATGATGATGGCAATGATGGTGACAGTGTTGGTGGTGATGGTGATGATGATGGTAATGATGGTGACAGTGTTGGTGGTGATGGTGATGATGGTAATGATGGTGACGGTAATGATGGTGACAGTGTTGGTGGTGGTGGTGGCGGTGATGATGATGGTAATGGTAATGATGGTGACAGTGTTGGTGGTGATGGTGATGATGGTAATGATGGTGATGGTAATGATGGTGACAGTGTTGATGATGATGATGATGCAATGATGGTGACAGTGTTGGTGATGATGATGGTAATGATGGTGACAGTGTTGGTGGTGATGGTAATGATGGTGACAGTGTTGGTGGTGGTGGTGATGATGATGGTAATGATGGTGACAGTGTTGGTGATGATGATGGTAATGATGGTGACAGTGTTGGTGGTGATGATGATGATGGTAATGATGGTGACAGTGTTGGTGGTGATGGTGATGATGGTAATGATGGTGACAGTGTTGGTGGTGGTGGTGGTGATGATGATGGTAATGGTAATGATGGTGATGGTAATGATGGTGACAGTGTTGGTGGTGGTGATGATTATGATGGTAATGATGGTGACAGTGTTGGTGATGATGATGATGGTGATGATGGTAAAGATGATGATGGTAATGATGGTGACAGTGTTGGTGGTGGTGATGATGGTAGTGATGGTGACAGTGTTAGTGATGATGATGGTAGTGATGGTGACAGTGTTCGTAATGATGATGATGGTGACAGTGTTGGTGGTGATGATGGTAAAGATGATGATGGTAATGATGGTGACAGTGTTGGTGGTGGTGATGATGGTAGTGATGGTGACAGTGTTAGTGATGATGATGGTAGTGATGGTGACAGTGTTCGTAATGATGATGATGGTGACAGTGTTGGTGGTGGTGGTGATGATGGTAATGATGGTGACAGTGATGGTGATGATGGTAAAGATGATGATGGTAATGATGGTGACAGTGTTGGTGGTGATGGTGATGATGGTAATGATGGTGACAGTGTTGGTGTTGGTGGTGGTGGTGGTGGTGGTGGTGGTGGTGATGATGATGATGGTAATGATGGTGACAGTGTTGGTGGTGATGATGATGGTAATGATGGTGATGATGATAATGTGTGTGCAGGTGGCAGAGAGAGCGCTGTATTACTGGAATAACGAGTACATCATGAGTCTGATCAGTGACAACGCTGCCAAGATCCTCCCCATCATGTTCCCCGCCCTCTACAAGAACTCCAAGAGCCACTGGAACAAGTAACATACACACACACACACACACACACACACACACACACAAACAAAGACACTAAGTGATGTAACGAATCTCTGCTGATGGATGCAGCAGTCGGTGTGAGCTGTGGGTGGAAACACCGATCCTGATCAATAACCAGATCAGTCCTATCAGTCCTCTGCACATCAGAGCACACATTCAATCATTAGAACCCAGTATTAATTAGCAATATTAACAGAGTGGTGTTCTAGTTTTAACAGACTCTCATTAACTCCAGTCCTGGATCCATGTTAAGCTGCCCTCCACAAAACTCTTCCTGGGCAGGGGGGTTCACATTAAAAGCCTACATACAAAAGGAAGGCCAGACATTTAATGTGAAAACTCTGAAGGAGGTGTTGAGCTGTTGTTCTGATGAATTAGTGGAAATAGACTGAATGTATCAGGACCAACAGGGAACATGGAGGCAGTGATGTGTTTATGTAAACTGGGAAATAAAAGCTTCTCTAACATCAGCCTGTCTCTGCCTCTGCAGTAAATAAAGTGAATAAATATTTGATCATTTGCAATTGACATCAGCTGTGTGGAGTAACAGTTAGAGAGTCAGGGTGGCTCGCTGCACTCTGATCTGATCTCTGAACAGTTCCAGTGTTTCTCTGATCAAACGTGTCCTCCTCCTCAGGACGATCCACGGTCTGATCTACAACGCCCTGAAGCTCTTCATGGAGATGAACCAGAAGCTGTTTGATGACTGCACGCAGCAGTACAAGGCCGAGAAACAGAAGTAACACTCAAACAGCAACAGTTTGTGTCTCAAAGTGCTCCTTCGACAACATGAGATAATAAATCAAATGTCTGTTTGTGTCCACAGAGAGAAATATAAGCTGAAGGAGAGAGAGGAGATCTGGCACAAGATAGAGGAGCTGGCCAGGCAGAACCCACAGGTACTCCTCACCGTCCCCTCACTGTCCCCTCACTGACTCCTCACTGTCTCCTCACTGTCTCCTCACTGTCCCCTCACTATCTCCACTCACTGACTCCTCACTGACTCCTGTCTCCTCACTGTCCCCTCACTATCTCCACTCACTGACTCCTCACTGACTCCTGTCCCCTCACTGTCCCCTCACTATCTCCACTCACTGACTCCTCACTGACTCCTGTCTCCTCACTGTCTCCTGTCCCCTCACTGTCCCCTCACTGTCCCCTCACTGTCCCCTCACTGTCCCCTCACTGTCTCCTCACTATCTCCACTCACTGACTCCTCACTATCTCCACTCACTGACTCCTGTCTCCTCACTGTCTCCTCACTGACTCCTGTCTCCTCACTGTCTCCTCACTGACTCCTGTCTCCTCTCTGACTCCTCACTGTCTCTTCTCTGACTCCTCACTGTCTCCTCTCTTTCTCCTCTCTGACTCCTCACTGTCCTCAAGTACTTGTACCACACAAAAATACTCTAATGTTAAAGTTACAGTGTGTTCCTTTCTTTCAGAGCAATAAGCTCCACCCCCTCCGGCCTGGACTCCACCCACAGGAAGAGGTCAGTCCTGTTGTGTTTCAGTGCTGTCCCGTTATTTGTGTTAAAAATATTAGTGTGTATTTTAATGTAGCTGATGTTCATAAAAGGGGCGTGGTCTTAGACATATTTTGCATATTCACAGCAGTGAAGCCAGAACTGGGCCTGTTACTTTAAGAGAGTGTTGCATTATGGGTTGTTTGTAACCTTAATGTTGCTAGGCTAGTGAGATTCTATCGGACCATCTGAAATGATGGCTCATGTTACTAACATTTATCTGCCGTTTGTTATTCATTGATATCTGAAAACGTTTCCATATGTGTACATGTATCTGTGTGTATTCGCAGTACATGCTGTACAGTGACAGTACTACTGTGGCTGTGTACTCGATGGAAACAGAGACTCCAACAGCCGAAGATATCCAACTGCTGAAGAAGACTGTGGAGAGCGAAGCCTCACAGGTACTGTGCCGTCATCAGACAGTGTGATCAAGCGATCGATCAGCTCCTCCAATAGAAACACCGCACTAAGAGACAGTTACTGCGTCTTTCATGGTGACAGCAGAGACGCAGTGTTCATGTGAAACAGATGTCCTCACATTAGTACAAATCAAATCAAAGTACAACAAAGCAAATGAGAAATGTTAAATTATATGAATGAGTTATTAATGAGGTGACAGACAAGCCTGAGACGTCTGTCCTAAAACAATACTCGTATGTCCATGTGAACTGGTTTAGTGCTATAATCATTCCTCCTGTTCAGACTGGACATGAATGAGGCTCCATCCGTCTGTGAGACAAACCAAAGTTACAGAGTTTATTTGAGTTCCTGTTTCCCCCGAAAAAGACTTTTTTCATTTTATTACGATGCTACAGGAGGAGGAGCAACAGACTCCACAATACACAGTGGTAGTTCCTGATCACCTGGTCTCTCTCTGCCCCCCCTCTGTCCCCCTCCTCAGGGTATGAAGGATCTGAAGAAGGACAAGGTCCTGATGAGGAGGAAGTCGGAGCTGCCGCAGGACGTCTACACCATCAAAGCTCTGGAGGCCCACAAGAGAGCCGAGGAGTACCTGACAGCCAATCAGGAGGCTCTCTGACCGGGGTAGGCAGTCCCTTTTGAGCCTGACTCCGTCCCCCTCCTGTCCGTCTCTCTGGGGAGGAAGTTGAAGCTGTCGTGGAGAAAATGGTCTGGGGTCAGATCAGGACAGATCTGATGCTGCGTTCAACAAAAAAACAAAAAAACAAACCTTCTCACCTCTGACCCCCGGTGGCCGATAACAAGTAGGACACTGTAGAAGCTCCGTCTGTCCCGCCTGGTGTTTCAAAGTGTGTCCACAGTCATGTGACGATGACATCAGCTTCATGTTGCACTAACACCTCCAACACCTTCATCTTCAAACACCTGCGGCCTCCAGGTGACCAGCTGTGTGACGTGACCTGAAAGACTGAAGGTCCCTGAACGCATCACCAACAGGCCTTTTCCACTCCAGGAACTCAACGACCACCGGAGAGAGTCCACAAGAAAGAGTCTCTGGTCCTGTCTCTGGTCCTGCTTCTGTTTCCACTGTTTCAGCCTCTCAACTCTGTGTCTGAATGTTCAACTGCAGTGAGGGTCAACTCATGTCTGTCTCTCTACCTGTCTTCATGTTGTCCAGGTGTCTCTGCTGACCCCCTTGGAGACACTGTGTGGTGAAAGCTGAATGAACGTGTCGTCACATAGTGTTAGTTCATTCCCAGTGACGTTCCGGTGGCGTTGGTGTTTGCAGCAGTGAGCTGTCTCCACTCAGTAGAGCAGCAGCATCACGACGTTTCTTTTTTTCTTGAAGAAACCGAAGCAGTGACTTGTGTTTGTTTTCTGATTCCGGAGGAAACAAAGCAGCCAGAGGATTTTTAAATGAACGATACTGATGTTAAAAAGTAAACAAGAAAATCAATAGAGCTGCGTTCTCCGTCTGTCCAAGACCTTTGACCTGAGACATTCTGGTTTGTAAGACACAGTGGAAACACAAAGCAGAACCAGGAACCTTCCAGGTTCTCCAGTTTCAGGTTCTGTGAAGCTCCAGGTGTCAGGTCGTTAAATTCCTGCAGTGGAAAAGAGCTCCAACACATCACCTCTGTCCTGTGACACCTGAACGCAGCACAGATGAGTTCACTGACTCGCTCAGTCCCTCGACAGCAGCTTCACTGCAGAGCCGGCCCCCTCCACATGACCTGACCAATCACCTGTCAGCATGGATCAGAGGTGGACTGGAGACTGAAGCAGCTTCAGACGGACATGATGATGATGATGATGATGATGATGATGAGGAGGAGGAGACACAGTGAATGTAGACGTCCAATCAGCATCCAGCAGAACCAGGAAGAACCTGTTGGTCTCGACAGAAGAGAAGTTTGATTCATGATTTATTTCCTCTTTTGTTTGTTTTATTTTAACCTTTGTCCGTCATGACGTCATCAAGTTTAGACCAATGAGAGAAGTCGTTTGCATGAGGAACCGTTTCCTGTCTGAACGTCGTTTTTATTTTGTCGCTCGTCTGCTGAAGAAACACCTCCAGTCTGAATGTTTCTGTTTGTACGATGGTGCTGATGAAGCCGTTGGGTCAAAGGTCAAACATGACCACTTCAGGAGCAGTGGGAAATTACTCAACCTGTAGAAGAAGCTTCTGAACTGAATATTTCAGTGTGAATCCACAGAACAGATGGATCTAGTTTCTTTATTTTCAACCATCAGCTGAAAGCTCATTCGTTCACTTTCACTAATCAGAAGAGCTGCATCACTTCCTGCGTCTCTGAACGTGAAACCAGAGTCCATGTGGACTGAACAGCTGACGTCTGCTTAGTTTGTTAACTTCACTGATTTCATTCAGTCATCCAACTGTTCGGCTGCTGAACCAAATAAAATTTGATCTCAGTCCCTGAGTTTGTTACAGGACCGAATAACCCCAAACGTCATCAGACAGGATGTCGTAACTCGCCAAAATAAAAGCTGGGAATGTCAGATGTCAAAGACACATGATGAACGTGATTGTTTTTAAGATGGAGCTCAGTTTCCTGGCGTCCTCACGTCTCAGAGCTAAAGATCGAAGGAAAGATTCAATGGTTTTAAAAGCAGACAACACTTTTTAATAATGTTAAAGTTAAATCAGACGCTTTCATGTTACAGGTGAATGTAACTGAAAACTGAATGCTAATTCATTTCTTGACATTTTGTGAACAATTCATGTCACAATAGTTTCATTAATATAATAATATTTAATTAAAGAAATAACTGAAATATCACTGAAGTGCATTTTGTCTTAAAACTTAAATCAAAACACTCCATCGTCATCCTTAAAGTGCAATTATTCTGATGGAAAACACAAAAAATGTTGCTCAAGTGCATTTTGTGGATGACTGTGTTTGATAATTGCTAAATTGCATTTTTTTCTGAAAAAAAGAATCGCTGGATAACAAAAACACGTGATATTTCTGATAGTAATTGTTTAATAACAGATGCAGTGCACTTTTCCTGATTGTTAAAAATTCAGTAATGTTTAATGTCATGAAATCCGTTTCTGTGACATTCAATGTCGCGTGTATTCCAGGACACTGATGAACTGAATGTTTCTGTAACACAAAATGTTCACAAAGTGAAAAGAAAGGAACGTTTGATGACGTTTATTGCACCGATGTTTGTGACATGAAGAAATCACCAAATGTTACAAATGAATGTGGTAACGAGCTGATTAATTATGATTAATATTCCAAATTCATATTCCAATTCCATCTGAGCATTGATCTCCGTCTGTTTGTCTTTGTTTTGTCTGAAATAACGAAGCTTCTCATGAACTTTTTCATTTTCACATGACATTTAACCGTGTAACCTCGCTGCTTTACTAAACTTGTTAGCAATATTGTTTAAAAGCTGAGAACAGCTGCTGCACCGCGGTGCGGCGACGAGCGCAGAAACAATCGTCCTTACAGGAACAAAAAATATGAAAAGAGAAGTATTTCACTTTATTCTTCAGGCACCGCTGAGTGGAGAGATGGGTGTTCTGCCTGCAGTTATTGTTGTATAGTATATCATCATGTATATTGACTCGTGACCACGCCCCCTTCTCCAGACCACGCCCCTCCTTTTTTTTTATTTTTTATTCTTATGTTCTAGTCTGTTGGTTTTCGCTGCACGTGGTCTTCAACTCACCGTTGTGTGATTCGCTGTCAATCGATGACCATTCCAGTGGTGGCTTAGCCCCGCCCACCTCTCTCGCCGCTGGACAAAATGGCTGACACAGCTCTGAGCTAAAAGAGTTCATTATAGATGTTTTCAAGTGAATGTTGGTCGCACAGTTTTTGCTGTCACTTAAAACGGTTTTAATCTGACAGGAGTTGTAGTCACACAGCTGCCTGCGTACTTTATGTACGTGGAGGATCATCCACTAGGGGGCAGATCTGGACTGAATCGTCCCTGACAACATTATAAACAGAATTGAACACGGAGACATGAGGAGGAAACACAGCCGGACCTTTCAGTTTCTTCACAACTTAACTTCTTCTTGTGGTTTGAACAAGAAACTGACTGCTATTAGCTTCAGATCAGTCAGCTGATCAATAACCGTTAATGTCAGTAAGAGAAATGTTGACGTCATTTGGAAACATCTGCTCATCCGGAGAAATTAAAAGTCAGAGTTTATAAAAACGTAGCGTGGCCATGTTTAGTCAAGTTTAGAAACTCACAAGTTAGAAGATATTATTATCAAGATGATGTTTGAGAATCAAACAGAACACAAGTATGTGAACAGTCCTTCCCTCCAGACTCGTTTGTCTCTGGAGATTCTGCTTTTATTTTCATTTCTTCAGTGAGACATTCGAAGAAGACTGAGGCTGCAGATGATGACCTATGATGAAGGTCAGTTTCCTGCAGACCACCAGTCTTCAAACTGATACATCTGATCCCTGAAATCCAATCTGTAAGCAAACTGATCAGCTGAACCAAACTAAATGAAGATTTCTTAGAATTTTAGCATTCAAAGATACATTTCAGAAGATTTGAATAAACCTACTTTGAGGACGTTACAAGAAGCGGTGGTGAAAGGAAGAGGTTTGTCCAGCGGCGACACATCAACACAGGTGAAACGTTTAGTGAAAGAAAAGGAAACGTGGCGATCTGTCCACTCGAGTCCCGACACTAAAACCTGAACGCTGCTTCGCGTCATCATGTACATATGTTGTACTTTAATTAGTTAGAACATTACATAGTATGAAAGTCCAATTTTGTACAGATGTTCATGTATGTACAGAACAAAATAAAAAGAAATAAAAGTGGACATGTTTGACAATCAGTTTGTTTCATACCAACAGATTCACACACTGTACACACACAATCAAAACAAGATTTCATTAAAAGGCTTTAAGGTGGAATGTGACTTTAACCTAAACATTTCACACTGAAAAACGTCAACTTTAACAGTTCATTTCTACAGAAGAGCGTGAATGATTATTCTCAAAGATTTTCTTCATTAACTGATCAGTGATTTTAGTGAAAAATAACCAAAACAAAGACAGTTTCTGTCAGTCGACATTTAAATGATTCCTCAAACAGATCAGGAGGGAGTATGGGATCAAATGGGAACAAAAAGGGTTAGAGTTTGTAAAATAAGCCAGTTTATCTTTGTAAAGGAAATGTTTTATCAACATTGAAGAAACTCCCACACTGTTTGACACTGAAGTTACACAAGAACAGGTTTTTCTATCTTTATATATTTATATGTATTATCAGGCTAACACTTTACTTAAATTGTGTGCTTTGAATCTACAGTCACATGTTAGAACAGTAGTTTAGATATAATTTATAATAACAATCATGTTTACAAAGATTGATGGCTGAAATGTTTCACAAACTCTAAATCTTACCGACACTCAGATAAACAGTTTCTGCTGCTTTTGAGCTCAAATTTAGAATGAAAATGTTTCTGTTCTATTAAGAAAAACAATGTTAAAAACAAACTCTCTGGACTTCCATACACTTTGATTCAAACACATCTGGAAAAGCTTTTTTACACATTGGACGGGTTGAGGAGAATGATGACATTAGCAGGAAAAGGAGCATGCTATGCTAACATTAGTTAGCAACTCATTACAGCAGAAGATGATTCAGTTTGATTAAATATTCATGAGAAGCAGAGAAAAACTGAAGCTACAGTTGATAATGTTAACATCAGCTGTGAACAAATAAAGCTAGCATAGCCAGCTAGCATTTACTGTTCATAATTGTGCCAGTATGGACAGCAGGAGCAAGTTGTGGTAAAATTAAGTAACAAGCTACAACATGTTTAAATTGTATTGTGATGGTTCAAAGCTGCTTCAATGCAGTGTTTACTCTCTCGCGAGCTAACATAAGTTAGCTAACAAGCTAATGTTAGCCAAGTTATGTTTGTTGGCCTGCTAACCAACGAACTCTGAGCCGATAAAGTATCCTAAAATAACCTGCTGTCTGATCCTGACAGACAAAACTGAGGGATTCAATGACTCCACCACATTCAGTTTCAGCAGCTTCAGGTTGAATTTTAGCGTTTAATTTTTTAATGGAACTTAAACTGAAGTTCGCTGACATTCAAAGTCACCTTCATCCCGTTATCTCTACCCTCTGTCAGTGTCCCTGAAGTGGTTGTGGTGCGTTCAGGGTGTACAGAGGTTTTTGAAACTGTGGCCGTGGTGCGTTCAGGGTCAGTAGAGGTTGTTGAAGCTGTGGTCATGTGCGTTCAGGGACCGCTGATGTTACTCTTGCGGGTGAGGCGCAGGGCGCCGGCACTCTGCCGGCTCTGCAGTGTGTTCTGGACCATGTCCTTCCACTGGTCGTCTGAGATCTCTGTGGCCCACGAAGGGACTCCGAGAGACGGCAACGCCACAGCGGCCATCGTCCTCTTCACCAGCTCCACATGGTCTGCAGGGCGACAGAGAAAGTGATGTCAGTGGGTATCAATAAAAATTATTATTATTATTATTATTATGTTTCCTGTTTTGGGGGGAAACAGTATAAAAACTATTTTTTCTGATAATTTATCAAAACAAAGCGTCAATCAATAGAAACTATAAAAATATGAAAACAAAGATTTAAGAAAAGCTTTTCTTCTTTCCGTGTGATTTTAGCAAAAAATGTAGAGTTCAAAATGAACACCAACTCAAAGGTCCATGAGACCTGAAAGCTCAGAAAAAAACTAGTAAGTGGACCTTGAATTATTATTATTTGGCCACACACGTTTGTTTTTACATGATTTTTATAATCACCTGAATCTCTTCGTGAATAAATCGAGATGAAATGAAAAATTCCCTTTTAACCCTTTCATATCCTTGGCCATATTGTGCACGTATTCAACAACATATCACAGAGACATTACAAAAAGTCACCAACGATATTTAATTGAAGGGTTCCTTTAAAAACGTTCTGGTTTCTGGTTTGAAGTGAATCAGGAGAAGCTGAAACAGTACGGGACCCTGACCTGCGTCCATGGGGATGGAGGCTCGGCTCCTCTGGGCCGCCGCCCCCTCGGGGTCCTCCTCATCATCACTGTCTGGAGAAGGAGCTTCAGGGAGGTGGAGACCCATCACCTGCAGGAGAGGGACACAGGTGAGATAAGTGAACCAGGTGAGACAGGTGTTAAAGGTGTAATTAATGTGACTTAATATGTACATGACCTCAATATGAATATTTCACTATTAATGTTAAACATAGAAATGTCTTTAACTTTGTTGTAATTGTGTCTTAATTAATTCATTAATCAGAAAATAACAATAAACTAATGACAGAGGGCAAGTTCATCTTAAATATTATACTACAGAAATATTACTACTACTATTACTTTTTAAAACAAAAAGTACAACGCTGCTCAAGAGTGTATTTATACTGCTTGCCTTGTGATTCTGAGTTGAGTTGCTCTGTTTTTATTTATTTGTTCAACTTTTCTGTTTTTGTGCTGATGACACACCTGACGATCAATAAAGTTTCATCTCCTGACAACAACAGGCTGCAGGTTAGAGACATCCAGCTCCTCCACCTGCAACAACCTGTCTGTCTGACACACACCTGTACACGGCATGCACGCACACACACACCTGTATACACACACACACACTTGTACACGGCATGCACGCACACACACACCTGTATACACACACACACACACCTGTATACACACACACACACCAGTTGAAAGTTTGAGTCAGCTGACCTGTCGTGTCTCAGGTACGGCTTCTCTCATTGGTGGCTGTGTCAGAGCTGCTGTAGTGCTCATCGCGCCCCGTCACCATTTAAATAAATGTTTTGGCGGACTCAACGTGCCCCAGGTGCGCCTGTCTGTCTGCTCAGGTGCGCCTGTCAGTCTGCTCAGGTGCGCCTGTCTGTCTGCTCAGGTGTGAACCGCTGCGTCAGGACTCACCTCTATCCTGTGCTGCACCTGCTGCAGCTGCTCGGTGTGGGAGGCCTCCACCCCCCCCTCCCCTGGCTGCTCGTTGCTGTTCAGACTGTCGGGGTCCTGGTTCAGAGGTTGATAATAATATCCTCCATTGTTCACCTCCTCCTCCTCCTCCTCCTCCTCCTCCTCTCCATCCAGCTCCATCTCTCCCCCCTCCTCCACCTCCTCCCCTCCTTCCCCCCCGCTCCACACCGGCAACAGCGCTCCATCGGCCGGACGCTCGTCCTCCCCCAGCTCGTCCTCAGAGTTCGGTAAGACTCTCTCCGGTCCCATCGTTGAGCTCCACACTTCCATCCACAGACACACTGAGGGGAAGACAGGTGGGGGGAGAGAATTGATTAGTTCATCGTTAGCTGCAGTTCCAGTCTGCACAACAAATATAGAATAACAGAAGAATTCCAAAGCAGGATTGCTTCATATTATATGTTTTTATATATATATATATATATATCTTCATTAACATCAGAGTAGTGAAACATTTACACTCAACATATCCACTAAAGTCTCCCAACCAATCACGGCTTCTTACAACCACTGTGAGCACTGTTTTGCTACAGTTTCCAGGTTGAACGTCATGTTTCCTTGAAACAGTGTGCAGCTGGCTTTGAGGTACATCTTCTCTCATTGGTGGGTGTGTCAGAGGTGTTGACCAATCAGCAGCGACGTGCCATATTCTAAAAGAACGCAGAGAATGTCCTTCTCAGGTGCCGTAACTCAACGCATAACCGTTTCCATTTCAATAAGCGTTTTGCTCCGTTTTGTCGAGGCCGATGCTCTCTGGATTGGATGGCCCCCCTAGTAAAGCTCAGGTCCCCTTTGTAAAACGGGAACACACTTCCGTATGTGTGGACTGAGCTCACTGTTGCCCCTTGTGGCTGTTGAGGGAAAAACAGCAACTACACCTGCAGTTCTCACCGTCAGGTATCAGTGGGTGTGTTCTGCCCTCCGGCCTCAGGGGGCAGTAATGAGTCCACAATGAGCTTGGGGTTACAGGTGAGATTGAAGTTTTATCAGTTAGACAAGAGACTTCAGTGATGAAGAGTGTCCGTCTGGTTCCTCAGCAGCTCACAGCCGCTTCCCTGAGCTGTACAAGGGGGACCGTCCGGGACCATCTCCCTCCCACACTCAGACCTGGACCCCTCCTGGTCCTCTTCTGGTCCTCCATACAGACAACACACACAACAACATCTTGCTTCCTACAAAAGGATCTTAGCAGAGTATATTATAATCAGTTATGTTTCAAGCAAAACTGATCTGGTTTCAGTTTCATGTGAGGACCGTCTGTGTTTCCTGTCTCAGGAAAGTGAATCTCTCTGAGTTTTGGACAAAACCAGACAACAGAAGACGTCACCCTCTGAGAGCCTGACGGATATATCGACATCAGCATCACCGATAATGAAAACAATTATTAGTAGCAGAATGTATGAAAGGTTTTGAAATATTTAGTTCATCATGTTGGACGGTTCTTCTGTTACAGAGAAATAAATGATGATAAATCAACCAGAAACACATGAAAGAGTTCCTCCAACAACTGAAGAGGAAACGAGTTCCATGTGAAAAACAAAACGAACATTTAGAGACAAAAACAGGACGTTTCTAAAACAACCAGTTTGAGTTCTTCTCAGTTACTTTGAGCTACCGGCTAACAGCTACTTAAACTACAGTCTGACGGCTAAACGCACAGAGCTCCATTAGCTTCAGTGTTTCCGGGTGTTGGAGCCAGGCAGGCGGCAGGTTGTCGGTTCTATTCCTCTCTGACGAACCTGACTGTCGGCAGTAGAATGATGATAGAAAACACCTGGAGCGGCTAACAGCTAATGAAGCTAACAGCTGCACTCTGTGTCTCACAGACTCTCGTTTTTTATCCGGTTATTCAAGTCTCTCTTCTTCTCGTCCTTGTTGTTTCATCCCCAGAAGAAGAAGAAGAAGAAGAAGAAAAAGAAGAAGAAGAAGAAACCCTCTGCAGATGAAGTGTTTTCGTTCTTACCTGTCTGTCTGTCTGTTCGGAGCTGTTAGCCGCTGCTGGCTGCAGGTGCTTAGCAGACACTTCCGACTACGTCACGACGCTGCAAAACATATAAAACTGACGCCTGACGCAAAATAATAAAAATATTTTTTTTAAATAAAGAACTTTATTAGCAACAACAAGAACGAACAAAAGGAGTCAGATAGAATCATAACAACAATAAATCAATAAAGTAGAAACCCATAATTATTAAATTTATAAATTACACGTGTAAAAAATAAACCACATGTTACAAAGTTCTGTCTTTAATCAAAAATCTTTGTTAATATTTGATTTTGTCTGTTTTAGTTATTTAGTCTGTCTGTCTGAGTCTGTCTGTCTGTGAGTCTCTGTCTCTCTCAGTCAGTCAGTCTGTCTGTCTGTCTCTCTGTCAGTCTGCCTCTATGTCTGTCTGTGAGTCTGTCTCTCTGTCTGTCTGTCTCTCTCTCAGTCAGTCAGTCAGTCAGTCTGTCTGTCTCTGTCAGTCTGCCTGTCTGTCTCTATGTCTGTCTGACTTTCTCTCAGTCAGTCAGTCTGTCTGTAATGTTCTGCGTTATTCTTTACATATTTATAAATTCAATTAATTTGTTTTGTCAGTTAAATTAGGCTCTTATTTTGAAAACCAGGACCGGACGTTGTATCAGGTGACGGTGTCAGGTTTGTTTATGTTATCAGGATAGACGACAGCTGATCGATCAGCCGCAGCTTCTGATCATTTATCAGTAATAGGTGTCATTAATACACAATAATAATTGCACGTGACAGAAGAGGATCAAACGCGGCCCAGCGGGGTGTGACGTCACAACTGTAAAGATCGTCTACCAATGAGGAGGTGTCACTCTGACCAGGACATTTCTTTTCATTCTAATGAGTCTGATTCAAATATTTTTACATTACAGTACAGTATCACATTCATTTCATTTGAATCTGCTTTTCTTGATCTTTATTATCTCTGCAGAGAAACATTCACCTTTTAATATTTTATCAACATAAATATGTTTGATGTATTTTTTCCTCCTTTTAAATAAATATATTAGAATAACAGTAACTGAGCAAAAGTCCCTACAATCAAACGCGATTTTTGAAGTTTGATTATCTTAATTGCAATATTAAAATCAAACTTTTTTTTTTTCAAATGTATACGTAAAACAAAAAATTTATATGGTTTGACAAAATAATCTTATCTCAAGGTCCACTTACATTCATCCACATATTGCTTCATAATTACAACTTAATAATTCATCAAATATAATCGTTATTTTTAATATAATACAAATAAGATAAATAGCCTGTCAACATCTTGTTAAATAAATAATCAATTTAATCATTTTTTATATGTAACTTTTACTATTTTTTGTATCTATGTATTATTAGTTGATTGTTATATAATATATTTCAATATATAACCTTTTATATTATTATTATTGTTGTTGTTGTTGTTGTTAAATAAAACGTCTGCCCTCTCTGTGGTCCCAGGAAACCGGTCGGAGTGAGACCTCCTCCTCTCGCTGCTCTCTCCGGGTCTCATAGTAACGGTCACCTGCAGAAACACACCGGGACTCACGGAGCTCACACCGACCGACAGACCGACCCCTGCCCCGCTCCGGGACACCGACCCCGCGCTCCGCCGCCCGCCTCTCTGCGGCTGATCAAACCCGATCAATCGATACCGGGATCGATCGACTCTGATGTCCGCCGCGGTGGATCAGAACCGGCGCGTGGCCTGCGGCGGGATCAGAGGCACCGGAGCAGCTAATGATGACATCAGCGTGTGAAAGCCCTGATCCTCCGCGCGTGAGCTGATTGATCATTTATCAGGTTAATTAATCTCCTTATTGCTGCACCAACCAGAGCCTGAGTTCATGATTGATCAGTTGTCTGATCAGCTGATCGGTTCCAGACAGATCAACAGAGACCTGCTCATCAATACTTCCACTTCATTGATTATTGATCCGGTGTGTGTGTGTGTGTGTGTGTGGTTTTTTTTTTTCTTGAACGTATTAATGACTCATCTGAAACGGATCAGTCAGGTAACAATTGACAATTGATCAATAGCCGATCAGCTTCTTTTACACTCTGAACAATGACAACAGGAGCTATTGATCACAAAGAGAAACCTGATCAACAATTGATCTCCTCCAACTTCTTGAGAGTTGATTGATCAGATAAGGGTGTCAATGAGTAGAGAGACAGCAGATAAACAGTGAGAAACCTCTTAGCTTACTCTGTAGATGTTCAGCATGCTAATGTTAGCATGTCACCCCCCCCCCCCCCCCCCCCCTTCCTGGAGTACAGGATGTGGTTAGCTTAGCTTAGCATAAAAACCGGAGGCAGAGGGAAACTGCTAGCCTGGCTCTGGCCAAAGGGAATAAAGTCCACCTCTAAAGCTGATTAACATGTTGTATCTGGTTTCAGGAGGAGTTACTTCTTCATGTCACTGAGATGTTGCCAGGCAACCAGGTAGACTCTGCACAGAGGTGCTGGGCGGATGAATACATGTTTTACAATGTTTTAAACAATGTTTTACTAAAGAAATAGTTCCGGTGCATAATTTTCGTCTTTAAAGGAACGGTTGTTTACAGTAATTCTCAAATGAGAGATTGTGTTGAGACACAGAAGCTAGTGAAACAGAGGCTAAACAGGAAGCGATGTCAGGCTCTCTACACAATGATGTGACATCACCTGGCACAGTCAGTTCAGTACCTGTTTTTCACCAGTAGAGGTCAGACTTTTGGGTTTTGTTTAGATCTTACACAGTTTCCCTCCAGGTGTTCCAGTGCTCCCAGTGCTCCCAGTCCTGTCCATGATGCTGCCGGCCTCCATCCAGATCACTGGGGAGACGCTGTCGGCAGCCGAGGTTCAGGACATCTGTGAGAGTCTGAAGGAGGACAGCGTGCGGCTGCTGTCTGTCCGCGGCTGCCAGCTCTCCGACCGCGACTTTGGACGCATCTGCCGCAGCGTCGCAGAGTCGCGCTCGCTCGCTCAGCTCAACCTAAACCTGGGCGTCGTCTCTAGCATCAGCCGGACGCGGCACCTGGCCGACGCCCTGAAGACCAACCGGTCCCTGCAGACCCTGTTGTAAGTACAGAGAGGTGCTTCTAGCAGATACAAGTGCTGACAGACCAAATAACACACTGACGAATCCTAATGGTTCAGGTGACATCCCTGACCAAAAGGTCACAATGTGATTGGTTTGTAAGGCTCTGTCCCCGCCCCCTCCAGTCTCCATGGCAGCCCGCTGTTGGATGCCGGCCTGGTGACCTTGAACACGGCCCTGTCGACCCACCCGGCGCTGGTCTGTCTGGATCTGGGAGACTGCATGCTAGGAGACGAGGCTCTGGGTCTGATCTGTGGGATGCTGCCACCCGACGGAGCAAAGTCAGGTAACAAACACCTGAAGACTGCCGGGGGGACGACTCCTGGTTTAGATCTGACTGTCACGACATGTTTCTGCTTGATCTCTGCGGTCCACAGTATGTGGTAACAATCTACCAGAGGCCTCAAATGTACAAATGACAACCACATGGAGATCACTGAGTAACACTCGAGCAACCACCATGTAACCTCCATGCAACCACCATGCAACCACCATGCAACCACCCTGCAACCGCCTAGCAACATCCTAGCAACAACTCACCACAGCACAGCAGTCACCTGGTACCAACCACCTGCCCAGTCTACCTTGACAACAACATGAAACACATTAGCAACCCCCGTAAACATCCCAGTAACTCCCACAAACACTCTCACAACTACCCTGAACACTCAAACAACCCCCTGGTGTTGCCCTAGCAACACCAACTGGAACAGCTTGACCACCACATTAAAACCACATGGTAACACCATGGTGACCTGGAACACACTAGTAACCACTGTGGCAAACAAACACATGTAAACTACCTGGTAACATGAAGGTCACCTTCTGGAACACCCTAAACCATCCTAAGCATCCTAGCAACCAGCTAGCAACCAGCCAGACCAAATAAATAAAAACAATATGTAAATAAAAAGATATGCGCACACAGAACAACACAGCAACTACCTGGTGCCACGAACGCCATACTGAACCTCCCAGAGTAACGAGGACCAGACCAGCCTCCCGTCAGGCCTTGCAACACATTACACTACAGGTGTCACCTGGGACTGTTGTCTCTATTGACCAATCACAGGCTTCGACTGGGGAACAGCAGTGTCACTAATGTGTCATGTGATGTTTAGGGAACAGATTGAATGTTAAAACATAAAAACAAGTCCAAATTAGTTTCAGGTGTAACCTCCGAGACAGACTTAATGGACTTACGATCAATTTTGATCTTAAGTATGACGTAAGCAGAAAAACTTTGACGTGGAAATGGTCTCATCTCTAAGCAAAGTCTGGACTTAACGTAAGTGACTTTCCTGCTGGTGATGGAGGGGTACTGCAGTTTGGCTCTTAGATTTGATGCTCCTCATCTGACTCTCTGGTTTCATTTACTCCTCATTAAAAGTCTCTTCAGACGCTCATTGAATAAATGAGTTTATAAAAGAAACATCATATTTGATGAAATGAGAAACTGGAAACCGTGATGAGTCAGAATCAGACTGTAACTGAGCAGCAGGTCTGATGAAACGTCTGCAGTTTAAAGGAAGTTATTCAATGAAGCTCAGAGGACATTTTGTCTCCTGGGACTCGGTTATTTCAGGCTCAAATAACCTGAATTCATCAGCTCGGACGTCCAGCTCGCCTCACACTGAAGGATAAACTTCACTTTCAGAGCAACATAACGAGGAGAGTTTGTTCGTTATGGAAGCAAATAAAGATTTCAATCTTATAAGCAACTGAATGCCTGATTTAACTGAACTTATAACACTGACATATTTTACTATAAGGACCACAACAAGGATTTAACTGCTCATGTTGAAGGTCTCCATAAATGTGGAGAAATCAAACCTAATTTACAAACATATATTATTGTTCCTGAACAGAGAGGTTAGGATTTAATAACAAAAATTAGACATGAAGTGTGTGTGTGTGTGTGTGTGTGTGTGTGTGTGTGGTTGTGGTTGTCTGCAGGTCTGAGGGAGCTCACTCTGAGCGCTAACCCAGGAATCAGCTCCAAAGGCTGGGCTCGACTCGCCATCGCTGTGGCTCACAGCTCCCAGCTCCGAGTGCTGAACTTGGACTACAACCTGCTGGGTAACAGCAATATACAGTCTGCTCCACGAAACATCTAAAGACAGATGCAAGACACAGGAACATTAAAAACTCACATTAATAGCAAATGCATGACAAAAAGCAGCTGCACTCAAGACAAACGTTACATTTTAGACCTGGTTTATGGTGAAGGTTCGGTTCAGAGAGGGGTGGTGCCCGGGCACAAGTATCAATATATCCATATAAAACTGCACTAATGATAAAACATCTTCTTAAAAGAAAATAGAAATAACGTCTTTAAAGGGTGCCAGTAAGGCCCCAGGGGCCTAAAACTAACCTACATTTACAAACATTCATCTCTTAGCCTTTTTAGTTATGCTAGTTTGTGATGCTACATTAACTTCCTGTTTACATTAGTTGACTGCTCCTGATTGGACAGTGCTACAGATGTTTCCCAGCAACAGATTTACAGGTCACTGAAGTCTGTACCAGCTGAGACAGCTGTTAGTTTTAATGGTGCAAAGATCTGCGGGTCCTGGTTGTGAATGTCCTGGTTCTGTTTCTAGGTGATCAGATCGCCGGGATGCTGGCGGTTGCTGTGGCGTCCAGCAGAACCCTGGAGGTGCTGGACCTGGAAGGAACCGGATTGACCAATCAATCAGCACAGGTGGACCAATCACACGGCTCATTCCTCCTCCTCTTCTTCTTCTTCTTCTTCTTCTTGTGTTTGATCATCAGTGTTTCTCTGGTCTCAGTCTTCAGTCATTCAGCAGTTTGTCCAGCAGGGGGAGACATTGGTCTGAACACACACATGTTCCTGTTTCACTAACCAACCTTTACTAAACCTGGTTATTGATGGAAACTGCCGTCATGAAGCTGGTTATTAACTGGTTCTGTTAACTCTAGTTCACTGACGAGTTGTTAATTACAAACATGAATAATTCAGTGAAAGCAGAAAGTCAACGAGATGAACTATAAACAATAAAATCAATGAACTGGAATAGAAGAAGCTGCAGAAACACTAGAAATCATTTCAGAATATTGAACGTAAGGCGATAAATACGTGTGACTGGAGGGGCGGGGCCTCTCTGTCCTGTGGACGGAGTGTTTGTTGTCTTTTGTCTGATGAACAAACTGCAGATAAAAAGTTCAACTAATGTCCAGACCTGAAAGACATGAGTTGGTCCTCACAGAGACAGAAGAACACACAGCCTTTGATGTCTTTCTGATGCTGCCTGAGGCTGAGTGACCTGCAGACCTTCATCTCTCCTCCTCCTCTCCATCTCTGCGTCTCGAAAAGAGCTTTTTAGCCTCTTTTAGCTGCTAGTTTTGGTTTTGCGACAGACTTCCTGTCTGGTTCGGTCTCAGTGTTTCTCATGAAGCCGCTACACACTAAGACACAGTTAGAGAGCAGTGTTTCTGGGGCTGGGCCACACTGATTACTATACAAAAACATAACTTTATAACTTTATTCACTGATTTTGGTGAAACTGGATCATATTTTATGGAGAAAATGTTCTGTTTTCCCTCTAATGTTCTCCAGCTGCTCTGTTTTAAAGAGCAGCTGCTCCCAGTCGAATAATCCTGCTCCCTGTGCAGCTGTGATGTAGTTTTGCACTTCAGTACCATGTTACATCACAACTGGGTGTGGTCACAGGTAGAATGGACGTCCTTCCCACAACTTTAATGTTGGGTTATTTTGTGTAAATAAAATTTTGTCTGATGTTTTGAATGAAGGTGGTCTCTGTATCCAGGTGTTCTTGGACATGGTGGAGAACTACCCGACCAGTCTGCGGGTTCTGGTCCTGGTGGAGAACGACATCAGTCCGGAGCTGCAGCAGCAGATCTGTGACCTGCTGTCTGAAGGAGAGGATGACGACGACAGAGAGGCCCCACCCCTCCAGTCAGGCCCCCCCTCCAGCAGCGCCCTGCTGCCAATCAGAGACAAGTACCAGCCAATCAGAGACAAGTACCAGCCCCCCGCCTGGCTCCCCCACAGCAGTAAGGGCTGAACACTCCGTCCCCCTGTCCCCCCGTTCCATTCTCACCCCCAGACCGTTTACCCCCACTTTACCCTCCATACTGGTCCCCCAAAGACCTCAAGACTGGTTCAGACTGTGCAAAACCAGTACAGAACCAGTACAGAACTAGCAAACGTGGTCTAGTTTATCATACTGGTTGTACTGGAATAGGATATCATGATGGTTCTGCTGGTACAGTTTAGCCTGGTTCTGTTCCAGTTGAGCCAGTATGACCCGGTCTGTCCCAGCTGACCCAGTATTAGCCTGGTTCTGTGGTATTAGGTGTCCTCAGTGACAGTAGGAGGTTTTGTGTATAATATAGGTCTCAGTGTGAATCTGGTTCAACTGGTTTTTATCTAGTAAATAAAGAATATTCTGTATTCTCATTCCTAAAACTAAATATTCAAATTAATATATATACTTACCTATCAAAGATCTGCTCTTCTTCTGTGGTTCCTCTATGACTCCATGTAGCTGTGTGGTCTGACGTCCTGGTTCTGGTCCAGACTAGGTTCTCCTAAAAGGACCGGTCACACCAGCATTTAAAATGGCAACATTTTGTGTTGAGATCAGTTTACTTTAAAGAATCATTTGATGAGCTCAGTCCCCATGGTAGCTGCCTCCATTTTGTTTCACGTCGAACAAAATGGAGGAGGCTATTGTAGCTTGTTAGCTGTGTTTTATTGAAGCTCTCCTGTCAGAGTATAAACTGCTCCACCACAGAGACCTGGTTCACACATGGACGACATGACAGCCCCCCCAAAGTGAGGCCAGAACGTCTCCATGTTTCTGTTGTTCAGGTAGTTCTGATGTTTGTTCAAGTGTTCATGTTTCTGATCAGTTTGGTTTGAATTATTATTATTAGTTATTTGATGCTATAAAAAGGGGTGCGGCGTTATGATTGACAGCTGTGATTGACTGTGAATTAGTCTTTTTGAATGCGGATCATGTGACCGAGCCTTGGCGAGGACTCTTCTACCTGCAGAAAACAGAGGAAACACTGAAGCTTCTGGTTTTAAATGTTCAGCCAAAACCGTTTTAAGATTGATTTCCTTTAAAGGGTTAGTTCAACATTTAGTGAAACGTTAAATATGAAGCTACATCCAGCAGCTGGTTAGCTTAGCTTAGCATAAAGACTGGAAACAGGGGGAGACAGCTAGCCTGGTAACGAGATCCACCTACCAGCTCTTCTAATGCTGATTAACATGTTTTATCTGTTTCATCTGATGAAAACTTATTTTGACTTTTCAAACTATTCTTTTAAACTTGGATTATCTCTCCACTGGTTGATTTTTGCTGAAATGAACTGAGACCAGTGGCTGTCTGGTGGAAGGAAATCAATCTAAAAACGGATCAATTGTTTTGAAAGTGATCAACAGGATGTGAAGTCACAGAATTTATAGTTCATGGTCTTAAAACATGCAGACCTGTTGGTCTGGTCCTTTAAATCTGATGTGAAGCTCTAAATGTGTCGTTCTTTAACCCTACAGACTCCAGCCCCCAGATGGTCTTGCTGACATCAGGTCTAGGTGAGAGCTTATTGACTGAGACTGAGATGTGACCCCTCCCACAAACACACCCACTTCCTGTTAAACTATTTTCACTTTTTTCTTTTTTTGGTTTGAATGTTCCTGGTTTGTTTCTCTGCACTGCACTTCTCTGGGTTGTCAGATCACCTGATGGCTAGCAGCCAATCACATGCTCTGCATGGTTTGATGTAGCACCTGTACAGAGGCTAGAACAGAGAGAGGCAGCACAAAACCTCAACACACCAAGTGACTTACAGACAGGTGTCCAGTGTGTTTCTGATGAATGTACGTTCTGTTTGTTCTGCTGCTCTGATGTCACAATAATAAAAGTGTTTACAGCTTCGTAGAAGCAGCGACTCTGATTCGTCATTTGCTGTCAGTCAGCAAGCTAGCACTGCTAATGATGTTAGCTAAAGACAAAAAGCACCTTTCATATATATATTCACGATATTGTTTTCACGTCAATAATAACACAACGTTGTTTAACAGCCTACATGTGGGAATAAATGTATACATTTTATTTAAGAAAACAAAACGTTATTTTCATTATGGTTCATAGTTAGCAGGGATCTACTCTATCTATCTGTTAATATTTTTATTAGTTCAATCAATGTCATTAATTTACAATGTGACACATTTAATGTGATTGAGAGGCATCATGTTCATGTTCATTCCCGTAAAGTCAGCTACTGTTACTCAGCTAGGCTGGTTAGCCTTTAGCATGATTAGTGTAGCGGGCTACTAAAGTTTCAGCATCATCGGATGAAGCAACTGTCTTGTATACGTGGGTAACAAGTTATGTTATCAACATTCACGTTCATAATGTACTTAGATTTGTATTTAGCTAAGGCTAGCCGTGGCTTACGCAGCTAGCTTTAACTTAACATAACTCTCTACTACAAATGACTGCTTACACAAATATTATTTATTACATTTCTATCATAAATGTAAAATATAAAATAAAAATGTTAAAAGTCTAAACTCAGTGTTGACGATATGTAATATGTAGTTGCAGCATCTTGACTTGCTGCCACTGTGGGTGCTGCTGCAAGATTCAGTACATCAATATGTTCTTCTTCCATTTTTCTTTTTTTTCAGAAGAGTGATACCCAACATGGGGGTCGTGACCCGTGCAGGGACATAAAGGAAATTCAATAAAAATGAAATTCTGCTGCCAAATAATTAAGATTATCTGTGGACTTTCCTCTAATCTCTGTATTTTGCTTATGAAACATGATGATGATGATTTTACCTCCTCAGGATTCAAATGAAACCATCTTTGAAGGGAAAATGACTTTTTGGTTACAGGTAGACATGTAACCTGCGTCACCGGCAGACGTGGATTTGCCCGAAGGATCGCAAGAAGGAGCGGTCAGATAGCATGGCTTTAAAACACTGTCATGTTCTTCCTTTTTGTTTCTGTGCCTGGAGGTAAATCACCAGAGTAAAACAATGATCACATGACAGATAAGAACTGGTGAGCGTGTTGACGTGACACCTGCTGTGCAGAGGAATAATAGATGGATCATATTTTCCATCCATCTCCTCCTCCGTCCTGACGGCGCTACAGGAGCCTGACTGTGGTCTCAGGTTATTCTGGACTTCCTGTAGTGATCCGGTGTCGGGCAGCAGGTCGGGGTTTGGTTTGATGAGCCGACTGGCGACACCAAGGACGAGGACTGAAGCACCGGTTTAATTTCACATCATTTCAACTCCTTTTCTCTCACAATGAGAAGATAAGTACTTCGTACATTTACATTGAGGTACTTGTACTTTACTTGAGTAGTTCCATTTTCTGCTACTTCATTCTTCTACTGCACTACATTTATTTGACCACTTTACTTTTCAGATTCAGATTATTCATACATGTATTATTGTAGGTTAAGATAAAACTTTGTTGATCCCTGACATAAAGCGAGCAGCAGGAGAAGAGAAAGTCATTAACTCTTTGAACTCTGCCATAGAAACGGTCCTCCAGTGCCTACATTGGTATCTGTGCTTATTGTGACCTTCAAACGCTTCATATCCCTGAAATCTGTGCAACCTGAGCTAAAAGCTCGTGTAAGTCAATGGACCATAGTAATTGATAAAAGTATTGAAACTGAAAATACAAAAATCGGACATGTTTTTACTTCACATTGTGCGAAATAAACACAAAAAACATATTGATCCAAAAGATTTCTAAATGTAGAAACATGAACAAAATATATTGAAGTTATCTGAACTATCGACCTGCAGAGAAGCTGGCGCCGCACGTAACGTTGCGTAATGACGTCATCGCGAGCTTACGTGACGACGCTCAAGACAGAAGCGTCAGCTTTCTGCTGCAAAAAAGAATGAATGCTGGAGCTATTATGGTTTTTATTTTAGATCGATTTAAACAGGATCGTGTAAACAGTGAAAACCTGTGAAAAACGTTTTCAAAGTTAAAATGAGCTCCACCTTTAAGTAATGAACACATGAATGCATCAATCATTATAATCCAGTAACATAATGAGACAGCAAACTGTGTTATTCGTTCTTTCATTTACATGTTTTTTACATTTAAACGAAATAAAAACTCTTCTACGCTGGAAAAAACACTTTCCCCCTGCTTCCAGTCTCTGTGCTAAGCTAGGCTAAAGACATCCTGTTCCTAGATGACCAAGAATATTTGATGTTTGAATTTGTCTTCTTCATCATCATCATCAACATCATCCCCTCCTCCTCTTGACTATTTTAGCTCTGATTTTGTCTTGTTGTTGAAAAATCTGTCATTTGTTAATTTCATTGAATTGAATGTTGTTTTAACGTAAAAACAGTGACGTTTACAGATGTTGAGTCTGAGCTGTCCTTTATGTGTAAAATGTAAACTGGTTGATGTCAGTGTCTCTGAACGTGCTCCTCATGTCAGACATTTTATATCTCACGTCTGCTGTCTGCATAGAAAAACAGCAGCTTTCAGAGCTCATCATTCACAACTTTATTTCACTCGGTTTGTTATAAAAGCCTCACACACACACTCCGCTGATAATTTACACCAATAAATTAGGTTTTAAAGCTGCAGAGACACGTCAGATGACCTGAAGGGACAAACATATCTAGTTTGGACAAACAGCATTTGTTTCAGAGAGAAGACAGGAGGTCACAGCAAGAGTGCCATGTCACCTCGAGGATTCTTACTTTCACCTTTTTGTCTTTGTGTCTTTCTGGCAGAGGTCGTCTCAGTCACATGGATTTAAAACAAGTCCACAGCTGAAGTTTCTCAGTAAGAAGTCCTTTAATTGTTGGATTCATCCAGAAGACAAACGGCTGAGCGGTGAGCTATGTTTTTAAGGTGGAAAAAAAGCCTTAATTCACCCAGAATTCATTGCAAATCTGTCCAAAGCTAAACACCGTTGTTAAGGTTTCCACCTGTGATGTGCCCGAGTCATACCCTCCCCCGCCCCCTCACTTCCAAGAAACGGTTCACATTAAGTCCAAGTAACCTGACATGGAGATCTTGTCACTTAAGATGAACTTTAAGTGACCTGTTTCCCCAATACGGGCCAGAATTCACACCTTTAAAACTGCCAGGAAAACTGCCAGTGGACCAGACAGTTTGTGGTTCAACAATAAGCCCGTGGTGTCTGCACCTGACGGATACCCCATGCCTGCAGTGAAGGACGACATACGTCCTGTCGCTCCAGTTTGTTCCATTGTGCTCACAGATCATGTGGGTTAGCAGAAAGTTAAGTCTAACGACTGTGCTTTGTGACCGCACATATTGGCATCCAATAGCTAAGATGATGTTTAGAGGTTGACCTTTTGTGGCTCTTCGACACCCAGAGAGGAGGGGGGCGAGGGATATGAAGAGCCAAACAAGGCTCAAGGCTTTTTGGGCTTCTTTTGGTTTTTGGTTTTTGTTTACTTTATTTTGTATTTACTTCTTTTTATAAATTTTGTCACCATTTACTCTTTTTGGTAAAACTTAAATAAAACTGGGTTGTCTTTTGTACATTCCAACCAAAGTCCTGTGTTGCTCCTCTCTGAGATCATCTAGCAGCCTCCCTCAGGTAAGAAGACTACTCTCCTTGAGATGTGCCGACAGTAGATAATAATTTGGCTTTAATTGGTGAATGTTGATGAAGGCTGTTATGCTTATATTGCAGCGTACAACATGGAAGGACGTGTTGAATGGGTTCAGGTCAGTTGTCTGATGTTTTGCTGCTGTTGTTATGTTTGGAGCTAAGGTTAAAGTTTTCTGAATGCTTGGGGCACAGGGTGGGATTTCCCAAATTAATCTCTAAATTATAAATTAGGGATTAGGGCTTCGAGGCGGTCCAGTGTAAAACCAGGTGAGTGTCCTCAGACCGTCAGAGTGGACCTCCTCCAGTATTGATCTGTTCCTTTAGGATCTTGCTGGAGTACCACCAATCTCCAAACACCTACTGCACATAGATATTTGACATCCGGCTGTTGGCACAGAGTCAACTAGATAGGCCCTAAAGAAGAGATACTCCAGGAACGTAACTCGGCTTCCTAAGCAGACTAAGGTGGTCTTGCATGTAGATTTTGGAAGCCCGTTCTAAAAGTGTCGTAGAACAGCTGTTACTCAGTATAATATCTGCATTGGGTGGGGGTTATAACATCTAGGAACCACTTCAACGTGTGTCTGAAGTCTGACTGTTTGATCTAAGCCAGAGCCAAAGTCTGATTCCATGAACCGGCTCCTGGACTGTCCTCGCGTGAACTAACCACAGACCACAAGAGAGAAAGCTCCTTCTATCTTCACATCAACAACAGTCCGACAGCATCCACTAGAGAGAGAGAGAGAACCACCTGTTTGAACACAAACCGTTTTATCGTCTGAGAAGCTTTTCAAAAGGATCTTAAAGGAACAGTTCAACATGTCATGAAGTCTTCTCGTGTCCAGCCAGCAGCTGGTTAGCTTAGCTTAGCATAAAGACTGGAAACAGGGGGAAACAGCTAGCCTGGCTTTGTCCAAAGGTAACAACATCCACTAACAGCTCCTCTAAAGCTGATTAACATGTACCTGGTTTGTTTCATCTGAACAAAACCACATGAATGGGGGGTCATGAACTGGACTAAATTAAAAGTCACATGAACCCTGTTGATTTTCCACCTCAGCGTGTCTCCAGGTGTTGATTTAAAGTAGTATGAAGCCTTCAGTGTCTCAGAGGGAGCTGACGTCTGAAATCAGTCTGTTGGTGCGGAGTTAAAGCAGAGAGCTGACCAGAGATCTGCAGCTGCTGCTCATCTCTGCTGCAGGCTGGAGGCTCCAGGCTACATTAGCCGCTACTAGCATAACACACTTCAACCTCCCGCACAACTGTCAGAGGGAGAGGTGCATTGTGGGTAATGTAGGCTGCAGGTTTTGATATCTCTGGCCTTTTTGACAGAGTTACAGGAGTCACATGACACATCAGAGGACAACAAATAAGTATACAAGTTATGATGTCATGGGTAATTTGCATATTAACACCAGGTGCACACTGGGAGAATCAGACCACATCCTGTTGAGCTGGATCCCAGTTCAGACCTGAACATGAGGCAGGTGAAGATGTTCCTGTGGAGTCAAACTGTGACCTCTGACCTCTGACCTCTGACCCTGCAGTGCTGGATAAGAGAGCATGTCTCTCTCTCTCTCTCTGTTTGTTCCTGTGCTCGGACGCCCCCCCAGTCTATATGACCTCAGTGTTCAGTTTCTTCTTCTCTGGTTCTGTTATGTTCAGGAAGCTGATCTGACACTCCTGCTCGTCCTGTTGCGATTTCCGGCCACTCTTCTGTCCTTGCCGCTGTGATGATGATAACGATGATGTCAGCGGCCTGCAGGGGGCATGGCCCTGCAGTACGAGGGCGGCGGTCAGCACCACCACGCCCAGCGTGATCCCCGCCAGCACCAGCAGGATGATAAGCTGCACCTCCGACAGGCCGGCAGCGCCGCGCTCGCTCACCGTCACCTTAAACAGCCTGCTGCCATGATGACTGCTGTTACCGGTGATGCCACTCCGCTGGTTCTTGCCCCTGGTGGTCAGGTGAGGTCTGACCCCGCCGCCGCCGCCTCCCTCCCACCCCCTCAGCGCCGTCTCGCAGGTGGCTCCAGTGTAGCCGGGCCGACAGACGCAGTGGAAGCCTCCGGCGCGGTCCAGGCAGCGGCCAGCGTTGTGGCAGGGCCCGCTGGCGCAGTCGTCCAGGTTGACGGTGCAGAAGCGTCCGGTGAAGCCGGCGGGGCAGAGGCACGAGAAGCGGTTGACGCCATCCAGGCAGGTGGCACCGTTGGCACACGGTCTCATCAGGCAGTCGTCCACGTCGGTCTCACAGCGCGGCCCCGTGAAGCCGGCCAGGCAGCGACACGCCAGGTCTGCTGCGAAGCCATCAGCGTCCTCACACAGGCCGCCATTTTTACATGGAGACCTGTAGTCAAAACACACGAAGAAGAAGAGACCGTCACAGATGTTTGTGTTCTTTGTAAAACAGCTGGAGAAAATCTGTTTGGTTTAATTTATTTATTCATTATCAGCTGTAAAGTCTATACTACACGATCTGTCCTGTTTCTCCACCCGTCACCTGACGGTGTTATTGTGGATGGTTGACGGCCTGATGGTGAGCGTACGTGACACCTGGACAGACCTCCTCTGGTAACAGGGTCCGGTCTTCAGCTGACAGTTTCTGCCGTGGAACCCTTCAGGACACAGACAGGTGTATTCAGCGCTGGCCTCCATCACACAGGTAGCTCCGTTCTGACACGGCTGCTGCTCCGAGCACATGAACAGATCTGAAACATGAAGGATGGAGGTTTGAGCCGGCAGAGGACACAGCACTGTCTTTGATTTTAAGTCAAAGCATTTAAAGTCAAGTACTACGTGTACTTTCTAGCTTATGGGGTCCAGGTATTATTCTGATTGGACCAATCAGATTGAAGCTCAACTGGGATTTACGTGAGGTCATCATTGTAAAGTTGTAAATATATTCTTTATCTTGTTGCACATGATAATAACTCCACTATGTGCCGGACCTCAGTGAGTACGAGTTTTACTTAAATTAAGGATTTGAGTACATGAAACTTAAAGGACGTCTCTGACCTTTGTCACAGAAGCGCCCCCCCCAGCCCGGCTCACAGCTGCACTGCCACGGCTGCTGACAGGAGCCGCGCCGACAGCCGGGCATCGGCACGCAGCGCTCGCAGCGCTCGCCGTCCCAACCAGGGTCACACCTGGAGACACAGAGACCCGAGACCACGTCACAGAACTGGAGACGCTCATCAGGTGGACTAAGACCACTTCAGTTCAGTTCACTGCTCAGTTTGATTGGTTTTTCAACTGAAACACGCGGGTTAATAACCACCTGACCAGGACTTAATAAACACCTGACCAGAGGTTAATAACCACCTGACCAGGACTTAATAAACACCTGACCAGAGGTTAATAAACACCTGACCAGGACTTAATAAACACCTGACCAGAGGTTAATAACCACCTGACCAGGACTTAATAAACACCTGACCAGAGGTTAATAACCACCTGACCAGGACTTAATTAACACCTGACCAGAGGTTAATAAACACCTGACCATGGGATAATAAACACCTGAGCATGAGGGTCAGCGGATTATTGATTGATTGATAATTGATTGATTATTGATTATTGACGGACGTCTCACCTGCAGACTCCGGACTCATCACAGCGGCTGTTGGTGGCGTTACAGCTGCAGTCACTTCCTGCGGAGAAGAAGAAGAAGACAGACAGACAGACAGACAGACAGACAGACGGATGACATCACTGTGACAGGAAGCTTCTTGCTAAAATAAGAGCCTGTGGTGAAAAGAAAGGAATACATGCAACTAGTCCTGTTTGTTTGCCGACACAGTTCACTGACATGAAGGTTTGAACATCGGCACAGGAACAAGTTTTTGGTGTGGATCCAGATCCAGCAGGGCCGCCATGTGACCACTTTATGTTTCGGCTCACACCAAAACAACATTTATCTCTTGGATCAAGACTAAAGGACAAACACATCCTACTGTTGCAAGTTGTTCTAACATGAAAGACACCTTGTTATTCAATAAACTTTTCAGGTTATAACGTTTTTCTTCCGTACAGAAGAAACAAACTAATCTTAACTCAGTGTCCACTTACTAACTACTTTCCCTGATGAAGGTTGTGGGGAAATAATTGGAACGATTATTTTGTCAAACTTCTGTTTCCTTCGTTATGAATGAACTCAGCACGTCCCCGCAGTGATTGGTCGCCATATTTCTGTGGGTGTGGCCTGTGGCCTCCTGAATGAACACGCAGGTCGACTCTGTCTGCAGGTGGCGCTACAGCTACACTACAACACATGGACACTACAACATGATGGATGTGAAGTTTTCGAAGATTTCACACTGACTTCACAACAACGTTTTTCAACACTACCCACTGATCTAGGTTCAGATAAGAAACAGTTGAGCCTGCTGTGTTTGTGTGTTCGCAGTGTGTCTCAGCTGTCTCAGGTCTCTGGTGAGACATTAGCAGCAGACGGTTTGACCTCTGACCTCTGACGGTCGCTGAGCCACGTGTTCGGGGTTACAGTCTGTCTGTCAGAGAGGCAGCTGGACAAACAGCCAGAGGCCCCGACTGTCAGAGGCCCCCGACTGTCAGAGGCCGCCGACAGCCTGGCGTTTAGTCTGACGTCGCCTCTTCACATCAAAAATGAAACAAAGTGAAACAGCCGAGGCTCCAGCTTCACTTCAATGATGCGCTGCTACATCACAACACAGACGGGCGCCTTTATGTAGCATCATTAGCTTAGCTTGTAGAGAGTTAAAATGGTTTCATAAAACAACCTGAACATAACAAACAAAAGCTCACAGATTCAAACCACTAGCATGAGTGGAGAGTTGAACTCCACCTCAGCGTGTCTCCAGGTGACTCCAGGTATTTCCCAGGCATTTCCAGGTGTTGGGGAGTTCTACTGCATGTTTTAAAGTAGCATAAAGCCTTCAGTATCTCAGAGGGAGCCGTTGCGTTGTGTACTTACATTATCCCAAATGTTTCCAACAATGTTCAAACTGTATCTGTAATCTAAAGGTAACGTTTCATGTGGTCGCCTGTCGCCTCATCTAGCTGCTGTAACTTCAGAGGAAACACCAGATGATACGTCAGGAATACGCATTGGTATAGGTATATATAGAGATACACTCAGTAACAGTCAAACTCCATCTTTTCTTCTGCTTCTACTGCTGCCATTTTGAACACAGTAATCCAGCAGAGACCTAATTTATTGCTGAAATTTCAATATCGATCTAGCTTTCTACGATGTGCTGCTATGATCAGTGGCTCATGTTAGCCACCAAGCTAATGCGCATGCTAACATTATAACATTACAACGTTCAACTCGCTCAAGTTACTTTAGCTGGGCTACCCCACCGCTGACTTCACCACATAATGTTAGCTACAGTAGTCCACTCAGCTAATAGTAAGTTAACATGTTAGTGTTACGTTAGCTAAGGTTAACTTGCGTCTATTTCATTAGAATGAAATGACGTAACATGAATAAAACTGTGAACATGATTTCTGAGTCACGTCAGATGGTCGTTGTTTAACAATGAAGACAATAGTTTCCATGATCCCACGCTGTTTCACAACTTCATCAAACTATAACATGTAGTCGGTCCCTGAATGTTAGACTTTCCCAGCAGCACATGAACACATCAGATCCTCCAAACTTCTTCATCATCATGTTTTGTAGAAATAAACTCAGCCAGTGAAAACTTCACCTTTGTGGCTTCTTGTCTGCAGGTGTTTATTACATTTTATTTCCTCTCCGGAGGAAGAAACTCTGCCTGAACTCCAGCATCACAGACGACTTATCAGCAGGAATATTTGCTCTGTGTATAGACCGCCAGCCGTGACCTCTGACCTTTCAGCTCTGAGCGCAGGTGAAGTGAAGCTGACGTGGATCGGGTGTCGGCTGGAATTCGGGAGGATTGTTTTCAAAGGGGGTCCTGACAGAGACAACAGGCTCGTCCTCGGAGCTCCGTGCCGGAGCTGCCGGGAAACCCGGGAACGCCAACCGAGTCTCACATGACTCAACAACAGCTGGGAGGTGCTAAGTGTTATCTGAGAAGAGCCAGACAACAGCGAGCGGAGGGTTAATCTGACAGCTGGGGGAGCCCGGATTAACGGAGCACAATAAACTGCCGAGCGCCTCTGAGCGCGCTCAGTGAGGATCCACATCCATCCAGCTGAGACTCAACGAGAAAGATTTACCGCCTCCTGTTTATACAGTCACGACTGTTGATTGTTCTTTAGAGACACTTGAAATGAACAATACTGTGTGTGGTATATTTGGCAGAGCTGGTCTCAAGTACAACAAGGGCCTCTGGGCCAGCAGGGGCCAGCAGGGAACACAAGGGGTCACCAGGGGCCAGCAGGGAACACCAGGGGCCAGCAGGGAACACAAGGGAACACCAGGAGCCAGCAGGGAACACAGGGGAACACCAGGGGCCAGCAGGGAACACAGGGGAACACCAGGGGCCAGCAGGGAACACAAGGGGACACCAGGGGCCAGCAGGGGCCAGCAGGGAACACAACACACAGGGAACATTTGGTATGGTGTGGTATTAGTACTTTTACTTGAGTAAAGGACCTGAATACTCCACCACTGCTGATTTGTTTGTCAGAGAAAGACGTCCTCCTCTTCACTTTCACTTGTCAAGTTTTTAAGTCAGACTTCTTTCGTTCTTTCAGAACGTTTTGGAAAAAGTTTGTGAATCATTTTGATCAGAACTCCTTGAAAAGCTGCATTAAGGAGTGTGTGTGTGTGTGTGTGTGTGTGTGTGTGTGTGTGAGTGTGAGTGTGTGTGTGTGTGTGTGTGTGTGTGTGTGTGGGTGTGGGCGTGTGTGTGTGAGTGTGAGTGTGTGTGTGTGTGTGTGTGTGTGTGTGAGTGTGTGTGTGTGGGCGTGTGTGTGTGAGTGTGAGTGTGTGTGTGTGTGTGTGTGTGTGTGTGTGTGGGTGTGGGCGTGTGTGTGTGAGTGTGAGTGTGTGTGTGTGTGTGTGTGTGTGTGTGAGTGTGTGTGGGTGTGTGTGTGAGTGTGTGTGTGGGTGTGGGCGTGTGTGTGTGTGAGTGTGTGTGTGTGTGTGTGTGTGTGTGGGTGTGGGCGTGTGTGTGTGAGTGTGTGAGTGTGAGTGTGTGTGTGTGTGTGTGTGTGTGAGTGTGTGTGGGTGTGGGTGTGAGTGTGTGTGTGTGTGTGTGGGTGTGGGCGTGTGTGTGTGTGTGAGTGTGTGTGTGTGTGTGAGTGTGTGTGTGTGTGTGTGTGTGTGTGTGTGTGTGTGAGTGTGTGTGTGAGTGTGTGTGTGGGTGTGGGCGTGTGTGTGTGTGAGTGTGTGTGTGTGTGTGTGTGTGTGTGTGTGTGTGTGTGGGTGTGGGCGTGTGTGTGTGAGTGTGTGTGTGAGTGTGAGTGTGAGTGTGAGTGTGTGTGTGTGTGTGTGTGTGTGAGTGTGAGTGTGTGTGTGTGTGTGTGTGTGTGTGTGGGGGTGTGGGTGTGAGTGTGTGTGTGTGTGTGTTCTTGTATTTCGGAGGATAATTTTAGCTCGTGCTGCAGCTTTAAACATGATGGATGCTCCGCTGATTGAAGTCACCTCCCTGGCTGCTCTGCTGCTCTCTGATTGGCCAGGTGGGGGGCAGCACCTGTTCCCCTCATTAGCTGTCCAATCAGAACCACTTAAGGAAGCGAGCCTGTGGTTGTAATAAAGGTTATTGTTGTGGAGGCGGTCGGTGTGTTTCCATGATTACAGAGAGAAACAGGAGCTGGTGTGAAGGAACCTGATCCTGCTGCATGTGTAACAGTGTGAAGCTGCTCGACTGCCGGATCACCAACACATATAACAGTACAGTATATAACCTCAACTCATATATAAATATATAACTAATAAAACCTCATATAAATATATATATATTTAATATATAACTCTGTATATATATATATATATATATATATATATACACAATGGGCTCCAAAAGTCTGAGACCACATTAAAAATGTCAAATATTTTCCTATTTAAACCTGGAAATAATTAAAGTTTGAGGATTCAGAAACATTTAAAAACACAAGAAATTATGACATGTTAAGTGAAGAAGAAATATTTTGATTCTGCACTATTTTTAGGTCGGCAATCAAATTTAAGCAAATTTGTGGCATCGACAAACTGAACTCCTTCATCCAAAAGGTCAGATGTCTTTGAGTTGTGTCCTTCCATCGAAGCCTGCGTTCAGATGACAGGTGGATCTGATCTCCTCGTTCAATGAACTCAGCTTGCAGCCAGTGTTCACCTGTTCTAAATATGGCTGTGCCTCAAGTTTCCAGCAGGTCATTGCTCACTAAGCAGCATTGTGATAGTTGGAAACATGGCATCAGAACTAAGTGAAAGTGTCAGAAGTGTTATTCTGAGCAAAGATGGACAGACTAAAGGTTTCTAAGGGGGCAGTGCATGGAACTCTAAAACACTTTGCAGAAACGGGATCAGTTGTATCCAAAGCTCGATCATGCAGACCAACAGTGACCACACCATCAGAAGATCAATACATCAAGTTTAGTTCCCCGAGAGATAGAAAAGCACCTTCATCACAGATACACAATCTGCTAAATAAAGAACGCCACACTCCAATCAGCAAAAGTCCTGTCAAAAGAAGGCTGTCTTGTAGTGGTCTCAGAGGACCAGTAGCAGTTTCTAAACCACTTCTCAGAAGGGGAAACAAGGCCAAACTCTTGGGGTGGGCTAAGAAACAGCAGCATTTTACTGTGGATGAAGAAAAGTCCTATTTACTGATGAATCCAGGTTAGAGACTTCTGGCGGTAACAGAAGGGTGTATGTAAGGAGACGAGCAGGAGAGAGAATGATACCGCCGTGGATCAAACCAACAGGGAAACATGGTGGTGGGAATATTCAAGTCGAACTGGATCTCTCCTAAATTTTAACGATCAGTGAAGCTCTGAGATCAGCAGAAAAATATTTAGCCATGAGTCCCAGAGTAAGTCCACCCTCCTCACCCTCCTCACCCCCACCCTGAGACTCCCAGCGGTGGTCCTGCTGATCCTCGAGCCTCAGACTGACACCTGTCTGTCCTCTGAACTCCTCTCTGATTAATCACATTCTGCACACTGACAGGAAGCTCACAGCTGACTTCACTATGTTTACATTTATCTGACAGCTTTGGTTACTTTGCAGTTCCAGAGTCTCTGAGTTCATCAGTTCTCACATGGTTTCATAAATATCTGTTCAAATGAGCCGATATTTCACTAAAACATTTATGGGTCGTCCGGAGATGTTAAAGTTTGTTGTTTTTTTGGTCCACATCTCAGAAACGTCAGCCAATCAGAGAGAAATGGCCACTAAAAAGTTACAGTGTGGATAAAGGAAGTCTTTATTGATACATTTCTAATATTTCCTGGACAGAAACATGTAAATTATACAAATCTATAAATTCAAATGGAGACTTTGTTCAGATGGTAATCTGACAGTTAACTACAGTAATTCCAATTAAAGGTGAAAACAATTCAACATGTATAACGAATAAAGTTTCCAATAATAAATTAATAACGGATCAATGTTTACTTGAGTCTAAACTGAGCTTTTCTCTCAAGACTATTCCTCTTGGAATCAACACCTAACTGAACTCAGAAGTCTCACTGCAGAGAAACTTCAGGTGAAATCATTATAAAGTTACAGAGATATGAACTCTTCATCACTTACCTTGACCTCCGCAGGGCGGGACGACGAGGACGCAGCAGCTCAGCAGCAGCAGGGCGGCTGCAGCTCTGACTGAAGACATGTCGGTGACCTGGAGGACGACGAGGACCTGAAAATAGAAGAAAGAGACGGTGAGTGGAGTTGCCTCTGACCTGGAGTCAGTTTGTCAGCGTTGGGTAAACACGTGGAGGCTCCTGAAAGGTGAGACGGAGACGCCGGCTCGGTCAGCGTCGTCTTCGGCTGAGCGTCTCGAGCTGTCATCGTCCTGATCAAAGGTCTGAACCAGGTGTGAGAGACATAAATCAGAACTGCTGCTGCTCCAGGATCAGCTGTTAACACACAGGCTGAGTTCACACTGAGCGCTTTAATCAAACACTTCCTGAGTTTCAGTTCCTGGAGGTCCAGTTACAGTCGAAGATGTTTCATAACGTCAGCGTGTACGCAGGCTCAAACTCATCATCACATTCATATTTTACAGTGACTGGCGTCAGTTTTATGTTTTGATATCAAGTTTAAATACAGTTGACGATATTTCAGTCTTCAGTGCTTTATTTTATTTTGTTATTTGTGGTCAGAGATGTGAAGACAGCATCATCTCAGTTTATTAGTTCTAAACCAAATATAAAGTTTGTGCATTAATAAAACAGAAGTTTAAACCACATTTATAATTCTCTTGTTACGCTTCCAGTTGTTTTTATTTATTTATTGACCTCTGGAGATCAGCAGAGGATGTTCCTCTAAACCTTTTCACATCGAATGATGTTCTGTCAGCTGATCAGCTTTCCGATGTGTTTGATCTGCAGATGGACAAAGATCTGATCTGAGGTCTGTTTTCACATCCGACATCTGCAGCTCTTTGGTCTCCTCCATCTCCCGAGCGAAACATCTGTCTTTAGCTGCTAAATGCTCAACTATGTTCAGCAGCTGGTCTTGTAAACCAGGAGCTGAGAGTGAACAAGTCAGATAGACCAGGAGCCGAAAGTGAACCAGAACAGATAAACCAGGAGCCGAGAGTGAACAAGGACAGATAGACCAGGGGCCGAGAGTGAACAAGGACAGATAGACCAGGAGCCGAGAGTGAACCAGGACACACAAACCAGGAGCCGAGAGTGAACAAGGACAGATAGACCAGGAGCCGAGAGTGAACCAGGACACATAAACCAAGAGCCGAGAGTAAACAAGGACAGATAGACCAGGAGCCGAGAGTGAACAAGAACACATGAACCAGGAGCCGAGAGTGGACCAGGACACATGAACCAGGAGTCAAGAGTGAACAAGGACAGATAGACCAGGAGCTGAGGGTGAACAAGGACACATAAACCAGGAGTCAAGAGTGAACAAGGACACATGAACCAGGAGCCGAGAGTGAACAAGGACAGATAAACCAGGAGTCAAGAGTGAACAAGGACAGATAGAGCAGGAGCTGAGAGTGGACCAGGACACATAAACCAGGAGCCGAGAGTGGACCAGGACAGATAAACAAGGAGCCGAGAGTGAGAGTCACCATGAAGACTCAGAGACACCAACACACTGTCAGACCAGACTCTGGTTTTATAAAAATAGCTGCTTTCAGGTCAGTGAACGACAGAGGTTAAAAGTAACCAATATTGACTATTGGTAGGAAACAGGAAGTGGATGGTGGTCCTCCACCCCGTCGTCCTCCCTCTGTGGACTGTGTGTCTCTGTAACAACGGACCTGACCTGCAAGTCTTTGGACTGGGGAGGAAAACCTACAGACGTCACAACAACACACAAACTGCACACAGAGAAAACAGGACAGATTCAAACTGCTCTCAACTGAACAACGTGTCAGTCATACAGTTGGACTTCTCATGCAGCTAACAGTTTCCCCCTGCTTCTAGTCTTTGTGCTAAGCTAAGCTAAACACAGCCTGGACCTCTCTCTGTACTGGAGGATCAGATCTTCAAACTGCTCCCAGAACAGTGTCAGCACCTGGAGTTTGAATCATGTGATCTGTTGTGTTTCCAGCTTCCTGTTCCTACCTGCTGACGACCTGCAGCTGCTTCCTGTTTTTATTTCCTTCTTCTTCTTCTGCTGATTTGATCTATTCAGATCTCCTGCTGGTTCCTCCTGTCAGATCTCTTCATGTTGGGCGTTTTCCTCTTCATGTTCGTCTCTTCTTCTTCCTGCTCGGAGCTTCAGTCTGTTCAGCCTGTTGCTGTAGCGACGGACCTTCAGGTCGCTCTGCCCACACACTCGACTGGCAGGCGGCGGGAAGTAACGAGCAGGATCATTTTTCCAGAGATTACAGCGACGAACACAACCTTCGCAAAGACAGGAACTGACATGCCTGGATTACTGTGTGTGTGTGTGTGTCTGTTTGTTACTGTGTGTCTTCCTCATTCACATACCAGAGCACACACACTAACACACACACATACACAGATCTTTTCTTTCAGTGTGTTTGCTTGAGAAAGAAAAGAATGAGGGGAGTGTGTGTGTGTGTGTTTGAGAATGGATAGCAACAGGTGGTCAATTTAATGCTTCATGTACACACACACACACACACACACACACACACAAACACGTCTGTCTATGTGCATTCTCGAGAAAGCAGCAGATATAAATCCTCTAAAAGTCTCTGAGAACAAAAACTGAAATGAAAAACCAACTGAAATTTTTAATGTTTTTATCAGCAGTTTGAGAGGTGGAACGGAACTAAGTACAAGTACTATTGAAGTACTGTACTTCAGTACAAATTCAAGGCAACTTTACCTGAGTATTTCCATTTCATGTTACTTTCTACTTTTTACTGCACCACATCTGAACCTCGTATCTCCAGATGTCTGTGATGAACCTCGTATCTCCAGATGTCAGTGATGAACCTCGTATCTCCAGATGTTTGTGATGAACCTCGTATATCCAGATGTCAGTGATGAACCTCGTGTCTCCAGATGTTTGTGATGAACCTCGTATATCCAGATGTCTGTGATGAACCTCGTATATCCAGATGTCTGTGATGAACCTCGTATCTCCAGATGTCAGTGATGAACCTCGTATCTCCAGATGTCTGTGATGAACCTCGTATATCCAGATGTCTGTGATGAACCTCGTATCTCCAGATGTGTGTGATGAACCTCGTATATCCAGATGTCTGTGATGAACCTCGTATCTCCAGATGTGTGTGATGAACCACGTATCTCCAGATGTCTGTGATGAACCTCGTATATCCAGATGTCTGTGATGAACCTCGTATCTCCAGATGTGTGTGATGAACCACGTATCTCCAGATGTCTGTGATGAACCTCGTATCTCCAGATGTGTGTGATGAACCACGTATCTCCAGATGTCTGTGATGAACCTCGTATCTCCAGATGTCAGTGATGAACCTCGTATCTCCAGATGTCAGTGATGAACCTCGTATCTCCAGATGTCTGTGATGAACCTCGTATCTCCAGATGTCAGTGATGAACCTCGTATCTCCAGATG